>NC_143399.1:195712313-195863613 GCF_052110815.1 Crocodylus siamensis
CAGCACTGTTCCGATTCAGCTTCAGTTTCGACAGCTCAGTGGAACAGTGTTTCATTTCGCGTTTCATTTAATTTCAAAACCACTGTTCTGTTTTGTTTTATTGAAACAGCAAAACAGTTTTGATGTTTTGCCCATAGTTATTGTGGGGAAACATAAAATGCAGCAGGCAGGCAGATCAGGGGCTTGCTGGCACCGTGTGGAGGGCTGCGGAGGTTGTTCCAGCGTCCTCCCAGGGGTGCAAGCCCCTGATCTGCCTGCCAGATGAGAGAAGCTGGGTGCTGCCGCCTGGGGCTGGCGCCAGGAAGATTGGTGCTGCTGCTGGTCCTAGGTGGCAGCACCTGGCTCCTGTCACCCAACAGGCAGATTGAGGGCTCACATCCCTGGGAGGACTGGCATAGCCCCCGCAGCCTTCCCAGGAGTGCCGGCAGACCTCTGATCTGCCTGCCAGCTGATGGGAGATGGGTGCTGCGGCATGGGGCCAGGGCAGATCAGTTGGTGTGGGGACCTGCCTCCCCGATCCCAATCTCCAAAACTTTTGAAACGTTTTGACTGGCCTCGAAGCCCTCTGTTTTGGGTGACAGGAGCCAGGTGCTGCCACCTGAGACTGGCAGCAGCACCGATCTTCCTGGCACTGGTCCCAGGTGGCAGCACCCAGCTCACCTCTGTTCATTTCGAGGCTGTTTCGAAGCCCTCTTTTTTGTTTCAATTTCACTGTTTCGAGCTTGAAATGAAACAGCTGGTGAAATTTCACACAGCCCTAATATTCAGCAGGCTCTTGGCTCAACAGTTGTCCAGGTGGAAGAATGATGCTGATTTATTGATACCCAACTCTAAGCACCACTTATGGAGGGAGTCAGCAGTGAGTTCCATGCCAGTGCTCAGTGTGTCTTCCAGGTCTGTCATGCCTATTCCTTGGGCTATTATGGTGACATCGTCAGTGTACGTATGTTGGTTAGATGTTGTGTGCAGGAAGTCTGAGGTATATATGCTGAAAAGTAGTGATGCTAGTGCTGACCCTTGGGGGACTCCATTCTTCAGAGTTCATACACTGCTTTTTCTTCCTTGGCTGATAGTGAGCTTGAATGATCTACAAGAGATCATGTTTATGATGAAAGCTCATAGCTTGTGGTCAGGTAGCATAGAGTATAGTTTATATTTGAGACCATGGTGCTATACAGCTTCATAGGCAGCTGTAAGGTCTAGAAAGACTGCGCCTGTTTTTCTGCCTCATTTCAAATCTGTTTTCTATATTAGATGCAAGTAATAATCCAGCTTGTTCTTTTGGGAGCTGCGGATCAATAATGTTCTGTATTCTGTTCAGGATTATGCTCTCCATGAGTCTGTATGTAACACAGAACAGTGAGATGGGTCAGTAGCTCTTTGATTCCTCTGGTGGTTTATTGGGTTTTAGGATAGCAACGATGTCAGCTTTTCTCCGTATTTTTGGAAGTCTGTTATTTTCTGGGGATTTAGACCTAAATTTCTGAAGCCAATTTTTCATTGTGGTTCCAAGTTTGGTAGCTAATTCTGGAAATATCTCATCTGGTCCAGTGGCCTTGCCAGTCTTAATCGCTTTAAGAGCTGTGTTGAATTCATTGTCAGAGATGGGGGCAATTAGGTTAATGCTGGTGAGGGTGACTTTTGAGGTGTTCATGAGTCAGATGTCTAATCATGTCTATGTGTTGCTTGCTTGGGTGACTGTCATTGCTGTTATTGTACAGTATTTTTGTGATGGAGTTTGCTAACACAACGGGGCAATGTCATTTTTTTGTGACTTTTTACTTGCAAGTTGCACCATGCTTATCGGCTCGAGTGGGTGATATCCAGTCCTTCTGTGGTAGTAAGCTCTCTCTCCTTCTTGATATTGTTCAATGCGGTAGTCAGCTTTCTGTAGTTCTGAGTTGGGCTGAAGGCCAGTGATGATATATGCCCCTTGCTTGCCTACCGCGAAGAGCACATGGATATTGCTTGATTGTAATGCAGCCTACAGTTAGCACCCAGAGCAGGCTTATGAACACACAACGGCAGGTGAATGATACCAAAGTGCCGAGGAGACCAGTTGTTACCTCTTAGGACAAGAAAGGAGTATATTCCTTCCAAATAATGTGTTTATAAACAGTCACCCGTGTCCATTTTATTTTAGGGGGCTCGGCCAACTGTACAGCCTTCCCTCTACACCCAGACTGTGTGCTATGAATGCAGAGCTATGGGAGATATAAACGTAGCTTTCACTTAGTTAAGCAGGCTTTCTAGGGCAACGCTGTCATATTTGCCTTGGTACAAATGTCTAACAATATAGCAAAGCAACAGAATTACAGAACGAACGGTATTGTTTTGAAATGTCTGATCAAAATCCTGTGTTTCTAGCTTTGGTACCCCCCACCTTCAATAATAACCTCAGGCTTAGGTAGCATCAGTCAGTAGTTGCAAATTTAAATTCTAGTGCTGTTTTTTGGGAAACAGCACAGCCTAGAACTATAAAACCATCCACATCAGCACTAAGTTGTGACTCTTTAGCAGTAATATAGGGATTGTAGTCAAGGAAGAGCACAGGTCTATCCAAAGGTGGTAAAAGAGCAGTCAGTGTGAATGTTTCTACCCAATACTCAGAGCAAGGTGGTCAGACAAGAATAAAAGAGTGCTGATGTAAGTATTACAGGCAAGAAGGTGAGTTTACCGCAGCTGTTTTCTGAGAACGCTAGAGAGTATGTGCCAAACAGGCACAAACCAAAAAGGAAGAGAGATCCTTCTGCAGCACATTTAAGGTCTGATACAGCTGCCTTACAGTTTAAGAGCCTGAGCAGGTAGAAGGAACTCACCCAGGAAATGACAGACACTAGCCTCTGCCTCACACACTTGATTGTATGAGAAGTGGGTTGAGTTGAACTGGATATTTAAATCCTCTCCCCTTCCTCTGCATGGAATCCATCTTGGGTCACACGTAGCTGAAGAAATGGATGGAAAAGGGAGGATATCATGAGAACGTCCTGGCTTCCATCTTAAACTGAAGCTAAAATTGTCTTGTAACATCCGCCTTAACAATAACTGCTTTGATCATAAGCTGGGGAGCCCTTCCACTTGCATTGCAGTTGTCCCCATGATAAAAGTAGAGATGGTGGTAGCCCTTTACTTGGCTGTGACTCTACTGCTGTTGCTTCCTCTCTGGGGCCCTCCCCGTGCACATCCCTGAACAGACCCTGAGAATATGGCCCCCAAGATGCCCCCCTGAACACCACATCTGACCACGTGGGCTGTTCTGAGGTGAGTTCCTGTTCCTCCACTCTCTGCCAAGAGGGTCTCATTTCTCTGTCTGTGATGATTTATGTAAAAATTGGACAATCCTAGCTGAAAAACCTATTAGGCATGCTAGAGCTTAGACACTGTGGCTAGCACCTGGTCAAATTCCTTGCAGTAGGAGCAGAGACAAGGAGTTGCTGGACTTGCCATTGACTCCTTTGTCTTCCTGTAGATGCCCTGAATTTTTTCAGGTCCATCTCATAACCGTGTTCTTTGCTATATTATCACCAGAGGGCAACCAGAATTGTAGAGGGATCACTTAGGCAGGTAGTAATTAGGGCTGTGCGAAACAGCACCGTTGCGTTTCAACTTGTGTTTCGACATTTTGACAGAATGGCATTTTGTTTCGAATTTCATTTCGATTTGAAACTGCTGTTCCGTTTTGCCCATAGGCTGCAATGGGAAAGCTCCTGCAACTTCTTCGTGGCCACAGCAGGGCCTAGCAAGCCTGCAGTTTTCACCCCCCCGTGCCCCAAGATGGACACAGTCCCACAAGGACCCGTGTCATGAGTTTTGCCTGTCAGCAGCTAGAGGTGCTGAACCCAGACGACTCCTGCACTGATCTCGTGTGTGTGTGTGTGTGTGTGTGTGTGTGTGTGTGTGTGTGTGTGTTAAGCTGCGCCCACACTCAGCTGACACCAAGGCAGAAGCAGGGCAGTTCCAACAACACTGCCTTTTATGTAGGTTTTCCATCCCTCCCCCAGAGCACGGGGTTTGGAAGAGACCTCAGGAAAGGGTGACAGTCACTGGCCAGCTACACAGTCAATAATGAGAGCACTCCTTCCCCTCCCTCTTCTTACTTTAGTTTCTGTTTCCCTGCAGGCAAGCCCAGCTTGAGCTTCAAAACGTTTCAACTTGCCTCGTTTTGTTTCGAGGCTGTTTCGAAGCTCTCTGTTTCATTTCGATTGCACTGTTTTGAGCTCGAAACGAGTCAGAATAAAAGTGTGGGGCAAAATTTCGCACAGCCCTAGTATCTTCCATGCCAGGCCACACCACCTTGTCAGGCCACTCAGTTGAGCTGAATAATGCACAAATTGAACAGGCTGCACAGAATAAGGAGTTAAACCATGAGTGGGTGTATTTAAACTGGCAGGTGGTTTCCAGCGCATAGGATGCGAGTAGGGAGTGAGTAGGCCTTGGGAAGTATAGGCCTGCAGAAATTGTGGAATAGCATTGGAGGACTATCAGATCCTAAGTTCCACAACCAAGGTTGGGCCAAGTTTAAAGTGGTGTCTAGGCCATATTGTAAAATTCTAGAAATCATAGAGAAGTTGGGCTGGCAGGGACCTCCAGAGGTCATCTAGTCCAACCACCAGCCTAAGACAGGATCATCCCTGTCCAAACTATCCTATACAATCCACAATCTAAACTCTTAGTAAAATGAGAAGGCTGAGGGGGGATCTTGTGGCCTGTTATAAACTAGTCAGGGGGGATCAGCAGGCACTGGGGGAGTCACTGTTCCCCTGAGCACTACCAGGAGTGACCAGGAATAACAGTCACAAGCTGGCAGAGGGTAGGTTTAGGTTAGATATCAGGAGGCACGACTTCACGGTCAGGGCGGCTAGGATCTGGAACCAGCTTCCAAGAGAAGTGGTGCAGGCTCCTACCCTGGGGGTGTTTAAGAGGAGGCTGGATGAACATCTTGCTGGGGTCATTTGACCCAGTACCCTTTCCTGCCATGGCAGGGGGTTGGACTAGATGATCTGCTCGGGTCCCTTCCGACCCTAGAAACTATGAAACTACGAAACTAACATCAACCCTGACACAACACAAAACATAACACTGTATGAGCCACAGATAAAGCAGGGGAACTATGACAGCCAACAGCCTGTTTCTGTAAAAGGTTGTTAATATACCCTCAAGAGCTCCCAGGTAGTGGGCCACAACCCCCACAATAAAGGAAGGCAGAACCCCCACAGTCTCCAGCCATCTGACCGTGGCTGGAAGGTAAAATTCCTTCCTGACCCTAAATATGGTGAGTTCCTCCTGAGTAGAGGAACAAGACCCTCAAGCCAGGAACCTCTGGCTTTAAGTCCCAGCAGGAGCATTGGCACACCCCAGTCAAAATCCTCTGCCTTGGCTGCAGCCACCACCCAGTGCCTCTGGATAAGGCTTAAAAGGAGCCCTGATGCATGTAGCAGCAAGGGGGAGGTAGAAATACCAGCAACCAGTAAAGCCTAGGAATATGGGGAAAAAACCATGGACCTCCTGCTCAGTGAGCACACCTATGGTGTCTTAGGCAAAGACACATGCATATGTGGCACAACGATATTGTTTGTACATGGGCAGGAGTGTTGGTTAAGACCCCAGTGTGAGTCTGGGTTAAGTAGGGTGACCATGCCATGGTTGAGCCTGGATACTCCTGGATTTCAAAGGCTGTCCTGGTGTCCTGGCGGGTTGGTAAGAATTGAATCAAAAGGGGTCCCTTCTGTCTACCTGGCTGCCAGGGACCCGTGTTTGGCGGTGCAGCTCTGGGCTGTGCCCTGGAACTGTGGCCCCAGCTGGCTCGGTCCCACTAGGCCAGGCTGCCTTCTGTCCTGCACTGCCCCAGTTGTACAATTAAAATTTAAAAAAAATGCAATTAGTTGCATTTTATTTTTTTACTGCTGCTGCCCACTGGCCTGGTGCACCATGCTGCTCTGCCTCCGCGTGCAGGAGCGCTGCTGACCTGGGGGTGGGCAGGCAGGGGCAGTGTCCCACACATCCCATCGTTCCATATGGTCGCCCTAGGGTTAAGTCTGCAGTGAGTACTGACACAAACCAAGGATGTGCATCTTAGACTGTGTAAGCAGAGAGGTAGTTAGCTGTGTTAGTCTGAAATCAGGGCAGGGTGGCACTTCAAAAACCAGCTTCTTCCAAAGGGCATGTGCTTTCATAAGCTACAGCCCACTTCAGACAGTAAATGGTAACAGGTAAGTATCCAGCTTCTAGGATCTTACAAATGACCCTGACCGAATCCTTCAGCATTTGTCTCCACTTATACCAGCACTCTTGAGCAGCTCTTAAATTCTGACTCAGACTGAAATCAAATCCAACTGTCTATGTAAAAATTGCGAGAAGCTTGCAAGATTTGCATTATATTCTTGAAGGTTCGATCTTCCTGTCCAAGGCTGTGATACAGGAGCAGAATAAAGGACACTGAAAAATGGCAGAGGGAAGCAGCTTGAAATGGCATGATATCAGTTCATTTATGTAAACAAATTGGTGTCTACCCCCTCCTCATTAACCGTGGAAATGAGGATTCAGAGATTTGCTTTAGTGCCAGTAAATGGTAAAATGATATCAAGATGGTGTGGGAGGAAGGTAAATTCGGTATTGACACGAAAGATGCTGGAGGGGTAAGTTGGTATCCCAGGTCTTGTAAGTAAGAGTTTAGCTTTGGGGAAGTCTTGGGATACGTGCTCCCTTTCTACCACATTTTACATTGTGTTGCTGTCTTTATTGAAGCATGAATAGATCTTTCTTAAATATGTTTGAGGACACTGACATATCCTTGGAAAAGATTCATGTGTGCGCGCACACATGCCTCCTTGCATTTGTAAGTCCTAAAATGAAGTTAGCTTGTCAAGCTAAGGAACGTGCATTAAGCTACTTACCTTGCTATATAAAAAAAATGGTGAGTGACTTGCCCACCCTCACATGCCAGAATATCCTGTTTCCTCAGTCAGAATACAATATCCCCACCCCCCTCTGTAATGCCAGCAAAGTCCATTTTGTATTTCCATTCATTAGCCCCTTGCTGACCTTTTAATGCTTCCCAGTGCATCCCAGGCATGACAAAGCCCAGGGGCATTTCTAGGTCACTGAGTTCAGTTGTTCTCTGCCACTGTGGCCTTGAAAGGGAATTGGAGTGAAACAGTCATGTATATGGAACAATAGTCTTAAACACTGAATAAATAGTTGTGGATACTCTGAGGAGAAGAAGGGGAATTTGCACACATCTTTGAAAACAGCACATCTTTTACTTTACCCTCACAATAACCATAAGCTAAAAAAAAGGGAGGCGGTAAGAAGGAAGTCAAGTCTAATGCTTTCCATCAAGTTCTCAGTGTGCTGTGCTGGACAAAGCATTTCACAACAGTTTGTTGAAATGAAAACAATTCTTTCTCAACTTGCTGAGGCCACTGACCATATTGCTGATGTGTCCTAGAACCTCAGTTTTATGGGCAGTATACATAAAGATACTGAGATGAGTCTCAGCCCTGAAGGTTTTGCAATGCAAATAGAAGATGCATTAAGGGTGGGAGGGAAATGTCTAGAAGAGGTCTGGGTGTCGTATCCCATTATGAAACTCTGATATGTCCACTTAAACCCTGTTTTTTTTCACTTGGCCCTCTTTCCACAATCATTCATTCATTCTCTTGTGTTGTAGCGGTGAGTAAGATACATTGATGATTTGAATAACAGTTTCATGGAGGACAGCATCACATACCATATACTTCCCATGTGTTAGTGGAGGAAAAACCCAGCCATAAACAGATATGTCATTTCAATATCAGGCTTTTAAAGACTGACCGTATCATTTCAGCCTGCGGTAGGAAGGTCTTGAAACCTTATCTCTAGTTGCTAAAATTGAACAAGACAGAAACCTAATTTTATGTTGTTCTCCTCTTGAATAAAGTTTGTAGATTAACCTATTTCTGTCTGTCAGCAGCACAAGCCAATTGGAACCCTCCACTGCCACCCCGTGTAATCTTGCCTTGTTTGGACACATTGAGCTAATTACATTAGATAGTCCATCCACATTTTTACAAATTAATTTACAGCATGGTGATTCTGTGATGGAGATGCAACCAAGGAAGAGAGGGATGATTTGACCTTGTCACTCAAACGGATGTGGAGACAGACTGCTCTTTTCCCTTGAGTTGTGCAGAAAGTCAGTGACATGTTTAATTACTTTTGACAAATGGAGAATGCTTTCATCTTTTTAGCTGTATTATGTTATGCCCTTCATGAGAGAAGCAGCAAAGCCAGTAGCCTTCTGAATGGGATATTTTTGGGGCTCACTTCCAGTGTTCAAATACAAGTTTGCTACTCCATGTTGACTTTTAAATGAGGACAGGTTTAAGACCAGGAATGGGCAAAATATAGCCCGTGGGCTGGATCAAGGGATTCTGTCCAGCCCATGGCGGGTCCCTTGGCCCTGTCTAGCCCAGTCACGGGGGCCAGTCCTGCCATCCCCAGGTGTGTAGCAGGGCTGGGGTGATGTGGCGGCCGGACTCTGCTTCCTGGCAGCCCCAGTGGTGCTGGTTACGTCTAGCTGCCACTCCCAGTGTTGCCACCACTGCCAGTGGATCCAGCCCTCCTGCTAAGTCATCCCAGCCTGTCTACCCTGCACCCACCGCCGGGGGTGCCAGATGGAAAAAGCGGGCAGGTGAGGTCTCAGTGGAGACTGGCTCAGGACCCCTATGGGCAGGGTGCGCATGTCCAGGTGGATGGGATGGGGCCGCAGGCAGGAAGCAGTGTCTGGGAGTCGGACGGGCAGGCCGGGGTAGTGACAGCGTGGGGCTGGGGCAGAGCCATGATCCGCTGCCTACACATCCCTGCAGTGGGCACTGGCTCTGCAGGTAGGAGTGTGTGGGGAGCAGATTGTGGCCCTGGCTCTAGCCCCAGCCCTGGCCCCATCCATCTGTTCTGCTCCCACAAGCTGCTCCCTGCCTGCCCGTGACCCCATCCCATCCGCCTGGCGGAGCACACCCTGCCCGGCCATTCTCCGTGGAGACGCTGGGGCCAGGATCGCTGGGTGGTGACAATGTGAGGCTGGGGTCTGGGGCAGAGCCATGATCTGCTCCCAGGTCTAGTAATCTACCACTTTGAGAGTTTTGGTGGGCTGTTGTGGGCTGGGGGGAGGGAAGGGACATGCTGACCTGGCTGGCAACAGCTCACAAAAACTCCCTTAATGGTCTTCCAACCCAAATAATTTCCCATCCCTGTTTAAGACCCTGCCTCAAGAAAGCACTTAATTACCTGTTTAGGGCTTAAATACAGTCTTGACAAGAGACTGTTTTCTCAGCAATTAGCTTGCACGCCACATATTATTTAGTAGCTCTTGGAAAGTTTAGTTTGGAAATGCTTTTGTGCATGAGAAGGGGGCACACTTGCTGTTTTAGAAACATGACCATTGCAGCCGAGGTTGCAAGACTGTCCCCACGGTCCACCCTCAGGTGTTTAGAAGAGTCCAATTCGGGCTGAAAACTGTCTGTACTTGAAGCCAAATTTAGATATGGTATGAACAGGTGTAGCTTTACTGGCTTTATCTCTTTTGTTAAGTCCAGAGTTGACCCTTTATTTATTTGATTTTTATGTGTCACTCGTTTCCCACTCTATATGTGTCTTCTTTTTTTTTTAAGTCGTTTTTCTTGTTTTTGGAAATGACCACTTCTTTCCAGGAGGTGACCACTCTTTTTCTCTTTTGGACCTCATAAGAGGTTTTGGGGCCCTTGGCCACTGACAGGATCAGGCATGTAAAGTCAGATGCAGTACGTGTGTGTGTGGTATCTAGTTGCATGGTTACAGCATTTGGTTACAGGAATTTACAAGCTGAAGCAGATGATGATGAGCTATGACGCTTAACATATTGAGAACACGGGGTAGGGGGGCTTGTAAGTGCAGTAACCTGTTTGCTTAGATCTAGACAAGGGGTCAGCAACTTTTTTTGTTCAGAGTGCTCAAAACACCCGCAACCTTAACTTGGAAGATGTTGGCATGCCAGGAGTGGACAGTAGGGGAGCTGTGAGGGGCCCAGTCCTTGGGGCAGTGCATCCCCGGCCCCTTCCCTGCTGTCTGCCCCAGGCTTGCGTGTCAAACAAAATGTCTTCTCATGCCACTTTCTGGCACCCATGCCAGGGGTTGTCTATCCCTGATCTAGACTAAGAAACTCATAGAACCGCAAGCCCATGAGCTGCAGACCAAGGCACTTAAAAGCTGTGCCATAGCTATGCTTTAAAGAACTTAAAAGCACCATTGATAGAGCCTGCAGAGCTTGTAAGGTGAACATAATAAGCAGTTCTGGATCCTGAGTAATCCATTTTCTTTCTCTTCCCTCATTAATTAATATGGGAATATGGAACAATCGCCCCTTCACTCCCATCTTGCCTCTGATGCATCCTTAAAAAGGTCAGACCAAGGGTAGATCCAGGGGGGTGAACTGCTGTACTTGTATCCCTCCTGCTCCACCTAAAGTTTCAAACCAACTGCCTGGCAGTGGCTGCAGCATTTCTAGTCAGGCAGTGCTGAGAGAGTCACTCGACTTCATGGCTCATTATAATTTACCTGATTTCTTCTAAACTCTTCATTTCACAGGTGTTAATGATCCTCTCTCCTTTTTAATACGCTTGATGTTCCACCAAATCAAGTTAGCCTTTGTTCTGCAATTCTTCTGTCTATTAGCTGCTCCTGGTAATTCAGCTCCTATTTTGTTCTGCAGATTGTTTTTAACTCATTTCAATTAAATTGTATTTGTTTTTGCTTCAGTCTTAAACTGAGTAATACAGGGCCTTAGGCCCCTATAATATTAGTAAAGCTTCTAGTTTCTTCTAACCAGAAGAAAAATGTGTGTTGTGTTTATATGTAATGATGCCCCTTACCATCTGTGTCTCCCTTTTCAAAACCCTAGATTCACCCATGTGTCAGGCACAGGTAAGGAGATTTGAAATGTTTACTTGATCAGGCTGGATTCATATACATTCTCTTTCTGTTATGGGAGCACTGTTCCCCTTCTATCACCTACATCTAATTGTGTTTGATGTTAATCTGTACCATGACACACACAAGATATACTATACTGTATAGATGAGTTAATGTTGCAGAAAAAACTTTGACAGTTTGGAAATTCTCTTGCAGGTATAATGAGGGATAGAGAGCTGATCTCAACAAGTTTCCTCTATATAAGCTGCTTTTAGGCCCTGATGTTGCCCGTCTAAGGAAGAAAGGAGTACTACTTTTTTTCCTACTTTCCTGCTTAGTGTTGTGCTGGCTGTGCTAGGAAGTTGAAAGTCTACTTAGCGGTAATCTTCTTGCAAGGAGGTGGGTGGAAAAATACTAAATAAAGAACTTCAGTCTTTGGTGTGCTGTCGGAGAAAGGATGAAGTTCACTTATTTCCCTGGAGGAAGGTGAGGGTGGGAGAGTGTGCAACTGATGCAGTTTTTTGTCCCCTCCACTCTTGGGACAGCCCAGTTGCATGTTTCCCTTTACTCAGACCAGATTATAAAGTTGCAGCCCATTCTTGAAGTCCCGGTCCAGTGTCTGCTAAAGTCAGCAAGAATTTCCATTGACTTCATTTGGAGCTGATTTAAGTAAGCAGAGAGCTGACTATTCAACGTGTTCTCCTGGAGCCCAGTCCAGTAGACATCTACAAGTTTCACTAGCTTGTCTACACTCAGGAGATAGTTGAGCCTTTGCAGGGGTGTCCTCTTAAATTCAGAGCTCACTCCAGTGGCCTCACCTTATTCTTGCTTGGCTCTGCAAAATCTACCAAGAACAAGGATGCAACCATTTTTCTACTTTGTGACTACTACTTCTACTCTACTGACTCTACTTCTTAAGTGTTTGGATTGGTATATTTTGTATTTTACTCCAATTATATTTTGACTATGCAGAACCTGAAGTGCTGGAGAAGGGAGACTGGGTGGGGGAAGAACTTCATAAATTGATATAGTATATTGAATGGGCAGATTCAGCCAAAAGGATCTTCTAAGATCTTTTTTCCCCTTCACTGCATAGGATACTTGTTTGTGAAGCAGGTTGGAGTGTAATTTATTTAAGGACTACATTAGTTTATGTACCAGACTTCATTGTGTATGTGGGTGGGTGTTTTTCCAAGCAAATAAGTTTGCAATTTGTGCAGGTTTCCCAGACGTGCTCTTCCTGTTAAAGTTGCTCAGGATATTAGCAAACTGCCCCCTTGAGCCAATGATTCAATGTCAGGGGAAGTTCAGCCTGGGTGAAGACAAAAGCTGCAGTACACATTTTTCTTTGGTTGTTAACTGCTCCTGCCTCTCTCCTTATCTCATACTCCTAGCATTTTACTTTCCTTTGCAGAATTTAGGATGCTGGACTTCTGCTGATCATTGCTTTGCAGATCACTTGTAGCCATTAAGGAGCTCGTGACACCATTGACAAGAGCAAGAGAGTTAATGCTGGTGACCCAGCAGCATCTGCAGTAGGGATAATTATATTTCTCTCTACCTAAATTCCCCGTGTACAATCAGACATTGTCCTTAGTCTTCATATCCTTGCCTAAATGGAATCACTTTGTTGTGTTAATGCGCCAGACAGGGTTGTGTTTCACTTATAGACTTCCGTTATGCTTTTGTACATAACTTCCTTAAAAAGTCTCCTGTGGGGCTCAAACTTTCCAGTGCAGAAATGAGGATAGCTTTTTCTTTAGTGTGTGAGAAAATCCCACAAAGCATCTCTTTGTTCTGGGAAACTTAAATGATGAATTTTTTTCCTGTTGAAAAGGCAGGTTTCTTGCACCAGTATTATACTAGTGTAACTACATTAGAGTCCTGATTCTAATAAGAGAGGTGGGTTGGTCTTGTGGTTCAAGCATTACTCTGAGACTTGGGAGATTTATTTCCTTTTCCTAGTTTGCCACAGACTTCTTTCATGTGCCTCAGTTCCTCATCTGTAAAACACAATAATAATTCCCTACCTTACAAGGATAAATTGATTAATGTTTGTGCTCAGATAAGCCTGTAAAAATATCTAGAAACGAAAACCACCACTGTAGAAGATTAGGTTTAGGCACATAGAGTATTTCCTCTCTACCCCCTTCCTTCTGGCAGTAACTCATTGTAGCT
Source organism: Crocodylus siamensis (assembly GCF_052110815.1). NCBI lineage: Eukaryota > Metazoa > Chordata > Crocodylia > Crocodylidae > Crocodylus > Crocodylus siamensis. The sequence continues at coordinate 195,725,415 of NC_143399.1, forward strand.
GAATAAAATGGCTCAAGTTACTATATAGTTATGATTCTGATGAGTGGTCTCCTGGCATCGTTCACCTGCACGGAGACCTGGTCCAAAGGTCATTACAAACAATGAAAAGACTCATAATGACTTCACTGGGCCTTGGATCAGATCCCGTTACCAACAGAAGTGAAGAAAATGGGAAAGTGGAGCCAGGCTTCATAGTACACCTGTCTGTTGTGCAGAAGCTGTTTTGTAGCTGGGGTGAGAGTTCCATGGGTTGGGAAGGGAAAAGATTTTGCTTTTCCCCTTCAAGCCTACTGGGATACTCGAAAGCATGATCATACTCAGTAAAGTCTCATGCTGCTTCTGTCCTGTACATTCAGCCATGCCCATGGGTTTTTGGAGAGCTATCAGTAGGGTTATACTGGAAACAAGCCTAACCATCATCCCCTCCTGGCTTGATTGGTGTCTTCCAGTTGAGAACATGAAATAAGGGAGCAGTATGAGGCGCACACATGTGGGCTAGTCAGAAACTGAACAATTTATTGCAGAACGGCCTTTGAGATCCTACAGTTTTTCATTCTGCATCAAAACTCAAAATGAGCTTTGCAAGTGCTCATAGGAAAAAACAACAGTTTTGACTATGATTAAGGACAATAGGCAACAGTTAAGTCATTAAGGTGCTTGCCTGGGATGTGTAGGGCTTTGTGAAGCTTTGGTAGCCAATTTGATTTGGAGGAGATTTGGCTTGATTCAGTGGCTGAATTTCTGAATCTGAATCAAATAGGGAGAAGCATTAATCTCTCTGAATTGAATTGGAAGCCTCGGAATCGATTCAGAGATTTGGCCATAGACTGTATAAACAGGCACTAGGCTGTGCCAGCAGCAGCAGCTGGGGAGCAGCCAGATGAGTCCTGGCTTGAGCTGGCAGCCATGAGAGAAGCCATGGGGGCTGGGGAGGAATGATTGGGAGCTGGGGAATCGAACTGGGAGCTGGGGGGAAGCCTCTGTTCACCCAGCTCCCCAATCATTCTTCCCCAGCCCCCACGGCTTCTCCCGGGGCTACCGGCTCAAGTCACAGCTCATCCAGCTGTTCCCCCAGGTGCTCCCCGAGCTGGGGCGAGGCAGGCAGTGCTAGCATCCCCAGGAGAAGCCGTGAGGGCTGGGGGGAATGATTGGGAGCTGGGGGATCGAACTGGGAGATGGGGGGGGGGAGTCCCTGTTTGTTCCCCCGGCTGTGATTGCCCAGCTTCTGGTTTGATTCCCCAGCTTCAAATTATTCTCCCAGCTGCCCAGCCGTTCCACCCTGCCCACGTGGTTTCTTCTGGGGCTGCCTGCCTCGTCCTGGTGGGGAGAGGCAGCCGGGGGAGCAGGTGGATGAGCCATGGCTTGAGCTGGCAGCCCCAGGAGAAGGCGCGAGTGCTGGAGGGAAGGATTGGGGAGCTGGGGGGAATGATCAGGGGGTGGGGAAATGAATAAGGCTTCCCCCCAGCTCCCTGTTCAGTCCCCCCAGCTCCCTGTTTGATTCTCCCACCTGCCACAGCTTCTCCTGTGGCTGCCAGCGCTGCCTGCTTTGCCCCGGTGGGGGGCAGGGGGTAGCCAGGGGAGCAGCTGGACAAGCTGCGGCTTTTCCCAGGGCTGCTGGCTCAAGCCGGAGCTTGTCCAGCTGCTTGTCCAGCTGCTCCTGCTGGCACTGCCTCCCCATATAGTTTGTAGCCGAATATCTTCAGATTTGACCAAACCGAATTGGGACAGTGATTCGAATCCCTCCGGATGGCTGAATCCGAACCCAAAGTGAATACTTTCTGCTTTGCACAGGCCTGCTGGGCAAGTGCCATAAGTACTAGGCTAGTAGAATTGATCTGTGTGTCTTGGTATCTCCTTTGTAGCTGCTTCACTTCGTATTAACAATATGCATCTGTCCAGAGAGAGAGTTTGAGAGACTCTATAGCCTCACATTGGGAGTTTTGTCCTGACCTAGCTGACACAGGGTGTTTCTGCTCCCAATCAAGCAAACATCATTCCAAGTAAATTACTGCCCCCAAAATTCTGTGTTGAACTGAGAAGCCTTTTTTGCAACCTGAAATTTTCCAACAAAAAACATTTTGTTGTTTGCAACTTGCTCTCCCAAACCTTTACTATGTTTCATTACACTGTGAATTCCAGCCCAAAAGCTGTGGGTGCTTTCTACCTAACACTTTGTGCTGTTTGCCATTATATGTAATTGGCTTCTGTTCAGTCAACAACCTTGGTTGGACCCTTGGACCTTTTGCAGTTTCCTTACTACTACTTTCCACTTGTCAATAGAATGAGCCTAACACTATCTCTCCCATTACCAGTGCTTCTGTTGTTCTGTGTATGTATGAGTCTCCATAATTTAGATGACTCTATCATATGCTTTAGTCGATTCTTTAATTTTGCAGAGTCTAAGTCAATTTACTTTTGAAAAATTAACCAGTCTGTGCCCTTGAAAAGTCATTGCATCCTTTATTATCGCCAAATGTGGTAAGTTTAAGAAAATGATTAGCAAAGGTGTCACTCATTTCTGCACACTGTATATCAGATTGGACTGCTGTGAAGTAGTGAACCATGTTAAAGCTGTGAAATCAGCCCTGTTCTACAGGGAATACAGCCAGCTGCACCAATTTTACTACTTTTTCCCTTGCAGATTCAAGAGTGATTGGAATAGAGTTTGACAGTTTATTTACAGATTTGCTGTGACTGACAGGTTGCCAGAGGGGAAATGTTTGTACTCCCTGAAGATGGTTTTTAGTAACTAAGGCTAAATATCTGACATGGACAAAGCTTCACTTTCTATGCAGAGGCTAATCAACAGTCCTATTACTGAGGAATTGGATGCACCTTCTCACTTAAACCAGAGCAAAAGATATAGGGGCTAGTCCACCATTGCCACTGATTTAAATCACTAGACAAGTTGCAGGATAAAGTGAATGCAAAGTGTTACCATAAGACTCGTGGTATCACACTCTCACTTTTGCACTGCTATAACTGTTTACAGAAGGTATGGGGCAAGAATAAATTTGGCCCCTAGAGTCTAATCCTAATATTTCACCTATGGAGAATGGAAAGTAATTCCTCTGACATCTTCAAGGCCCAAGTGTGATCAGCATTATTCCCATAACTCTGAATGTTTAAGTTTTTGAAGTTCTTTTATGGTTCAACCTTGGAATGCATTAGGCCAAATCTTGCTTTCTTTATTCTTGCAAAACATCCCTTTGGGTATCTATACATGTGCTTTGGAGTGGGAGGATGGGGTTTAATCAGAGTGCTCTGTGTAGCTGCCAGGTCTCGAACAGTCGTTCTTGTGCAGCTCTCACTCAAGTAATTAGTGTTGCATGCCTCATGGGTTCGTGTCCCTGCCTGAGCTGATGTCTTCCGCCCAAGTCTTCAACCCCGCGCTCGCCTGCCACGACTTGTTGGACCTCAGTGTTCGGGGTTGTTCTTTGGGTGAGCTCGTTGACCTGGCGGTTACAGGGCTCCGCCACCCCTACATCCCGGCCTCACGCCTCCTGTGGAGCGATGTCTGACTAGTCATTGCTTTTTCCTCTTGGGAAGACCTAAAGGCAGGGCCACCACAGGGGCTCCATCACTGCGTCTCTAACTCAGGGACCCATTTCCCTTCCTGTATCCCTGTAGCCTGGGAAAACAACTCAAAAAATTCTCCAACACAGCCACTGGGCACCCTGGCCTTCTAGCTTCCCTTCTACCCCTCCTGGGTCTCTAAGGGGGCATGGAATGCTTTTTTCCTTAGCGTCTGCTTCCCTGCCTACTCAAAGATGCCTCCAGGTCCGGGGATGATATCTGCCCCGACAGCAACCCCTCCGGGGTTCTCCCATAGTCCTCTTCTTCCGGGTAGGACTTCCTCAGGTGCCCCGCCACTCCCACCTGCAGTTCGCTCTGTCTCCCCGGGTTGTTCCGGCGATGTCTTTGGGCGATGTTCCTGATGTCCCTTCGCTGTCCCATATGAGGTATTGTCAAGGTGATCCTTCTCGTCCTGCCTGCACTCGTCCTGGCTGGTTCTGATCCCTGGGTCCTGTGGGCAGGAACGTCTCTGCTGCTGCCATCTGACCCTCCGCCGGCTCCGCAGCGTACGCCGCCATTTTTATTTTCGCCGGCCTACGTTTGGTGCTGACGTCACCGGCCGGCCACAGCTGGATAAACAGGCGACTGGAGAGCCGTGTGGGCTCTTCCTTCCCTGCCTCATGTGCTGCACTCCGAGCTGCCGGTAAGTATTCCTCTTTATGGAGTTTCCCGGGACACTCTAATTGTAACGTCTTGCGTATTCAGCATCCCACACTTCAAAATAGAGTGTCCTAGCTTTTCGTATACACAGATGAAAAATGACATATAATACCAAATGTATCTCAAAGTGCTTTGCAGTGTATCAGCAGAGGTTTGGGCCAATAAGATTATTTCCATAATAAAAGATACTAGATATGACCCCCCCCATCTCTACCTACTCCATTTCCTAAGCTATGCATTGGCATTTAGATGTGGTTGTGATTTTGAAATATTTATAAGAGTAGCTCAAGTTTTCTAAAGTGACCACATTATACATATATATTTTAAAGTACATATAAAACATATATATATTAAAGCAGCTCAAATTTCAAGTGCCTGCTTAGGAGGCATCTTAAAATGACAGGATTTTCACAGATTGGGGGCTGTAACATTATCTGGAAGTCATGATCATTTTGGGGCTCATAAACTGAAGTGTCTAATATCACTTTGCTTTGGAGATTAAGGCGTGCTGTTTTTTCTTCTGTTTGGTTCCTGTGTATCTTGCACATCTGCCATGAAAATGTACCAGTCCCACCACAGAATCACTGCACTGTCCTCTCACTACGCTGGTTGATGCAGATGGAAAAAAATACTGTTTGTTTAAAAACAACTATGTGACAAGTTGGTGATATTGGGGTGACTCAGCTCCAAACTTCTCTTCACTGGTCCTTCACATGTACAGGAAGCAGACTAGATTTTGCCCTGGGGTAATTCTTCCCCCAGCAACTTGCAGTCTCTCCAGCCCCAGACCAGACCAGACCTTACACTTCCAGTAGGGGAGGTCTGCCAGCTTGTGGAATTGTTCCCCTTTGATTTGCACAGTATTAGAAATCAGTGGTTCTCAAGGCACCCCTTATTTGGCTCGAGGCACCCTTCAGAAAATGGCAGCTTTTACTTTTCACTTTTTTTTTTTTTAACTACAGAAAAACAATGGAGAAATTCTTCTGTTGCAGAAGGACCATAACAGGGCAGACTGTTTTCAATGCTATGGATTAGTACTAATAGTACGGATCTGTGTCAACCTGGCAGAAGGCAGTGAGTAGGGTCCTCCAGGGTTCAGTACTTGGACCACTGCTTTTCAACATCTTCATGAATGATCTGGATGTGGGGGTGAAAAACACACTGGCAAAGTTTGCTGATGACACTAAGATTTGGGGAAGTGCAACCACGCATCGAGACAGGCTGACAATCCAGGAGGACCTAGACAGATTAGCTATATTCCCGGACCAGAACCAGATGCTGTTCAACACTGAGAAGTGTAAAGTGCTCTGTCTGGGAAGGAAAAATCTGCAACAAACTTAGAGGCTCGGTGGTGCTACGCTAGCTAGCACCATGTTCGAAAGGGACTTGGAGGTCATAATTGACCATAAAATGAATATGAGCCACCAGTGTGATGCTCAGCAGAGCAAACAATACATTGGCATGCATCAACTGATGCATCTGAAGCAAAACTAAAGTTGTTATTCTCCTGCTCTACTCGGCATTGGTGAGGCCACAGCTGGGCGCTGCACTTCAAGAAGGATGTGGAGAAGCTGGAGAGAGTCCAGGGAAGAGCCATTCATATGATTAGAGGCCATATAAGGAAAGGCTGACATATTCAACCTAGAAAAGAGAAGACTTCAGGGGGATTTGGTGGCAGCTTACAAATATATCAGGTGAGAACATCAGGGGCTAGGTGAATAACTGTTCACCAAAGTGTCCTGGGGAAGAACCAGGAGCAACAGTCATAAACTCCTAGAAGAAGGTTTCAGACTGGAAATTAAGAATAACTTCTTCATGGTTTGTGTGACCAGACGCTGGAATAGACTCCCAGCGGGTGGTGCAGGCACCTACCCTGGAGAGCTTCAAAAGGAGACTTGGACGCACACCTCGCTGGGGTTATTTGACCCCAGCAGTCTTTCCTGCCTAGAGCAGGGTGGGCTGTACCCAGTGATCTCATGAGGTCACTTCCAGCCCTAAACTTCTGTGAAAATGATGGCGGGGGAGCTTGAACTAAAGCCCTTTAATTTCACTGATGGAAATGGGTGAGGTGGGGTGGTGTTTGCTTTTCATGGGTGCTTCTGCTTTCTTGTTTGTGGATGTCAACTCAAAATAACCATTGACTTCCATGTGTTTGCACTGGATTGCAGAGATCAGAATCAGGCTTGAGGAGACTGTAAAAATAGAAATTTTGGTGGAAGATTCTCTTCCTAGCCATATACTGTATGATATATGTATATATTTCTGTATTAATATTATACTTTGTATTCCCAGAAATAGTATTAAATATTGGCTCAGAAAAGTATTCTGTTCATTAATACTTTAACAGGCACAAAAGGTTTTGTACATTGAAAAGGTTAATTATACTATGAATAAAATAAAGTACTTGAATAAATTGTATGTTTTATAGGTAACAGAGGTTGAAGGTGGGCAGATTTGTCTAGCACAGAGAAAAAGCACTTTTTTATTAGACCGTTAGGTGTTAAGAATCGCTGCCAACGAGTGAAATGTAATCTGAGTATTTATGAGCAAGGTACTGATGGATTTTTAGGAGACAAACTAGACATGTGCCTGTGTCCCTATCTGCCAGTCTTACAGTTTGCTTGCTTCATATCACAGATATGGGTGGGTGGGTTGTTTATTTCTTTCTGTTGTTTCTGCTTGATCTGTCTGGACCGTTTTTTCTACTCTCAAGTGGATTCATTCCAGCACATTTTTGTTGTAATCAAATTATGACATCAAGAAAGGGGCTGAAAACATGATTTATGGAGAAGCTGAGAATGGGGGGCAAACAGCATTTTTCAGTCATGACCTTCTAGAAAAACAAGCTGCTTTTTAGTACTGTTATCTCAGGCGTGAGTCACAGATGCTTGAGTATGTTGCATTAGGCCACAGATTTAAGGAACGACTGGAGATTTAAGGAAGACTGAGCCAGGTTAACCTGGTGGTTGGTTGTGGCAGGAAGGTTTAAAACCACCATGTTTTGCCTGCTTCTGTCCCCTTGCTGTGGTGACAGGAATCTCATCTAGTGTTATATTGGGAGATGGCAGCTGAATTTGATCTTGGAGCTCAGTATCAACCCTGTAGGCAAAGGTATGACAAGGGTTTGGCATCTGTCTATAAACGATATTCTGTAGGAAATGAAAAATTGGTAAGAGGGGATTTGCAGTGAAGGAAATGTGTTCTGCCTCTGTAAGGGAAGAAGTATATGTGATGTGATGCCTGTAGCCAAGAACAATGGGTATGCAAATCAGAATGCAGTCATCTTGACTTCTGAAGATCAAAGTGACTTTTGAAATGATGGATTTGGAACCGCAAGGCTTTCTGGAGCTTGACAAGTGGGAGGGTTAGAAGGAAGTGGGGACTATAATTATATGGAAAATAAAGATAAACAATAGTTTGTAGAAATGCTGATATAAATGCTGTAATACTGTGGAAATGTCCTCCAGGTGTGGCAGTGAATTCTAACAACTTTGGCATGAATCAAAACCTTGACTGGGTTTTTGGGATGTAGAAAGAAGAGATGCCTAGTATGTATTGGGGAGAATGTTTCTTGGGTTTTTTTGACCAAGAGCACATGAGGAAAAAAGTTGGATAACATTTTCCCTTTGTGTGGCAGGAGCAGGGTCCCAGCCCCTGCCATGCTTCTGTGGGAACAGCTGTGCCAGTCAGGGACTCACCTGTCCAGATCTGGCTGCACGGCACAGTCCCGGTGCATGGAGGAACACAGCTGCTGGCATCCCAGGAGCACGAGAACACATGCCCCAGAGAAATGGACCTGACTGGCCCACAGTGAGAAGTAGGTAGTTTTAAAGGGAGGATGCTGAGGAGAGCATGGTGTTCAGTGTCCCCAGTAGGGAAAACCCTTACCGAAGAAGGCAGGAGGGGACAAACCCTGAAGAAGATCTGTGTGCCACACCCTCGGGAGCTGCCAAAACTGGGACAAGCCCTGAGCAGGGATTGACTCTCTCCCTTCCCCTCCCCCCCCGAGAGATAAATAGACTGGGGAAGGGATAGTGTGGGTCCGTCCTCCTCCCCCCAGAAGTCCAAACTGATCTCCTAGGGGAAGAATACCCAGGGGAAACGTTTGGTGTAAACCAGCTGAAGAAGAAGGGAGTTAGAGAGAGCAAGTGAGTTGGTCTGCAGGGAGGAGTGGACACCAAGGAGAAAACTGCGGCAGCTAGGGAAAGGTTATACACATCCTGCTGGTGATAGAAAAACTGAGCAGAGACACACTGCCTGTGGCAGTGCATACCCTTGAAGAAGGGAGAAAAGATCTGGGAGGTGTCCCGCAAATTTTGAGTTATAAAAGAAATTGGGGGAGGAGAGGACTGTGGATAAATAAGTTCTCTCTTGGATTTAATTCTTTCAAATCAGTGGGGAAAAAGGGTAAGAACCTTAACCTGAAGATTTGATTTAAACTTAAGGGAAGCTGCACCCATTACTCAGAAATTGACAATTGAGGCCCAAAGGTGGAGGGCCTGGTGTGCACAAGGGAGGAACTGCTAATGAGGTCACAAAGATGATTCTTATTTGAGTCAATGAGGGTAGTCATATAGTGATGGAACTGGTGGGGAGAGAAGACAAGGCACTGTGAGTTAATACCGGAGGGAGAGAAGCCAGGATAGGCTCCACTTGACTTCTGTGAAGAATAGTAATCATCCAACCAGCAGGAAAGGGGCGCAGTGTGGGTGTAGGGAAGGTGGAGCCCTGCAGAAGATCTACCATGGCGTCAGATGGACCGGCAAGTCACAAATTCATCTTTCTGAATATACATTTTCCATCAAGACATGGCAGGAGAGTGAAAGAGTGAGAGTCAGAGGTCAGTATAACCTGTTGCAGTTCCAAAGTGGAAAAATATGACCTGCTCACCCACCATCTGAGAATTTTAAATGTGAATGTATGGTCCAGAAATAATTTTTTAGTTTCTCTCTTTTTAATTTTGGCTTTTTTAGGTGACAGTTATAGACTGAGGGTTTGCTTCTAAAGAAGTAAAATCCCTCCATCTGTAAGAGTTAAGAGGCTGCTGGAGCTTTACCCCTTACTTGAAAGTGAGAGTGAAAGAGACACGACTGTCATGTCTTTTATTAAGGGCTGTCATCAGAAGTCAGGAGCTTCAGAACCAGAGGACATACAAAGTGAAAGGGGCACAAATGGCAGGGGGCTTTACTGAAGATGCTTGTCTCCTGGCTGCCAAGGCAATCAGTAGCCACTTACAGAGCTCCAGTAACCTCCTATTGTTGTCCCAATAGAAGAGAAGTTGAGGTTGCCTTGTACACTGCAACTTCTTTGTCCTGGCAGGAAGCGTCACAAACCAGGAGCGCAGCATTCTAGTTTACACACAGGTCTGAGTCAGGTTGGTAGCTAGACGATTTCCTTGGAGTTATTTACCCAGAAGTGTTGGCTACACTTCTAATTCTTATCCCTTTAAAATGTATGTAATGAAAGTGGTTATAATGTGCTTTTTGCTTGACTTTGTATGTTACCCAGGTGTCTTGTAGTGTAATGACTTAGATAGGAAGAATGAGTAAACAAAGTAGCCTGAATACAGTCAGCAGTAGTCTTTGTCCAGCCTGGATGTGAAGACCTGTGTTTCACTAAGGAAAAAGATGCTATTTAGCATGTAAGAAGTATCCTCAACTCTTTGAGAGAGATGTTATGAAATCCTTAACTTCCAGGTTATGCTATCAGACAGGGGCTGAGATTGAATTCCTATCGAAAGTACAATTTTTGGTAGGTACTGCAATTCCTGTTTGTGGTCCATAACATGCATGAAAGAATACTACCTGATATAAACAATTAAAAAAAAAAAAGGATGAGCAGAATGATCTGAGATTATTTATAGAACCGTCAGCACAATAGCTGTGTTATCTAGAGCTTTTATCGTGAAGTTCTGCAATGATTGGGTTACCTTGTTAAGCAACAATTAAATTATATTGCAAGGAATGGCAAGCTTAGAGATCAACCATAGAGCTGTGAACTGAAATTACAAATGTTATCGAGTTTGTGATTCATCGCCTAAAGACAAGAGCATTGTTACAAAGAGAAGGTCATTTTTTTTCTAACCCAAGGACAGTTGTATACTGCCTTTAAAAAAAAATAAAAAAATCAGCATTTGTTGCATTGCATCCTTGAATTATTCATCAAGACCAGACACTTCCTTGTTCAGTTCATTTTGTCATTTTCCTCTAGCTTATTCTCAGCATTTTTGATGAAAATATAACACAATAGCACCTGATTACAAGAGACATTCAGTTTACTAGGTGTCTTGATTGGAGGAACATTTTCTGTGGTCCAAGCTGAAATAGGTTGTTCTTTGTTTTAATGGACTGTTCATGTTTTATGGTGATGTAGCAAAAGTGTTGTGGTGCAAGATCATTCTATTAACTTTTTAAAAAATAATATTAATTTTAATGAAGAAATGACCCTTTTCATTACTTCAAGAACTCCATTTGGGACAACCCAGAGTTATTCAAGGGCCAAATCCAGAGTTATTTTCTCACTTTGTTCCTTATTCAGGTATGGCTGAAATCATTGGGTGTTTTATGGGGTTTGTCCAGCACTGGGATGTGATACTTTAAAATGGTGTAAAGTTTCCTGGTTTCTTGCACACTGTTCTTTAAATGGGTCAGATTAAGTGCTGAACAGCGGTTCTGTCTTTTGTTGCTTTCTTCCATAATTTACTTTATTTACATATTTTAGTGTTTCAGAGCAAAGCGCAAGAGTCAATTTTCTTTTGAATAATTAAACAGACCTGTGTCCTTGGAAAGTCATTGTATCCTTTATTACTGCTAAATGTGAAGAATTGGAAAAGATGTGCATTTTTTGACTGTCGGTTATGTAAGACTGCATATAATGTGAAATAGTGAAGTCTGTGAATGTTCATGGTGTGTTGTGGGGGTTGTGTGGTGAGCTGGACCCAAGAAAAAGGGAAGGGACTTTAATGTTGAAGTTAGAAGATTGGAGAAAGAACTTCCATTCATCCTGCTGCTGCAGAGGAAAGGCAGTTTATCATTTTCCTTTAACCGAGATGTTGACGATGATTTGATGGGGTTGGTGGTCTATCAATGACTTTCCAGGCTCCAGGTGGAGAGCAAGTCAGTTGATTGAAGATGTTGACTTCACCAGAAGGAAATTAATGGTAAAGAAGCAGTCCCAAGGCTTCTGATGGGGAGAAGCATTTATGTGCATGTGCATGAAAGAGAAACGGAGGTTGGAAGAGTTCTGTAGCCTTCTATTAAGGGTAGCTGGGGTCTATATAAGGAAGGTCCAGTGACCTGTTGGAGAATGAGGAAGAAGTGAAGGAGGGTTCTGCCTTGGCCTGCAGTAGGTCGGGCTGGCTTTGAACTGTGTGAGACCAAGGATTACAGGTTCTCATCGAAATCCTAAGGTAGGTGAAGCTGTAACATTATGTTCAGTAGTGGTGTTTGCTAAATGGTGAAAGGTAGCAGCTGGTATGGGTAATCTGATTGCCAGTTCCATTTTAGGAACAATAAATACTCGCTTGTGGTAGTCTAAAGGCAAAATAGTCTTTGTTAAATATCACTTTATTTCACTGCTGTCTTGGCTGCCACCCTGCTAGTCCCTCTTTTGGTGGTGAGCAGGCTTAATTGTGAGATGTAGCTCATCGTCTCCGGGCACCATGCCACAGCTTTTAGAATTGTCACTTTTCACCTCCACTGCTCATCTAACCTCTATTTTTTGCCTAATAGCTGCTGCTAGAAATATACAGTTTCATCAACTTCTGGATAGCTTGTTTTCCCATTAGTCACATTTTTGCTTAAACGTAACAACTTAATACATATTTTCTTTTTTAATACCATGGTACAGCTTGGCTGGGCTTTTTGGCTAGCTCACCCTGTTGGCATGTGTTGCACGCTGTAGGGAGATTCTGGTTGCTTCTTGGTGGCGGAGGCAACTTACGGAGTCTGTTCTGGATATAAGGGAGTCCTCTATTTCAGTAGAAGTGACAAGGGCCGGTTCAGACTGGCACTTGTGATTTGAATGACTTCTACAGCCAAATTTTCTGGGAATTGATACTGGAGGATTTTACCCAGAGAAAGATGGGGGCCACTTCCTTGCGTACAGCTGTCCTAGTACTCTTATTTTGGAATTACCTACAGGCTTTCTTGAATCGCACAGTTGTGTTAAAATGTTAGGCTGCGAGGGAGGCAGAAGCCGAATGTATTCAGTTTGTGGCATCTCAGTAAAAAAAAAAAAGAGTGAGAAAGCAAGGTAGCAAAAGTGCAAAGGGGTTCCCAGAATAGCAGTCAAGGTCTGCAGAGATGAACATCTGGGGAAAGTTTACAAGAACAAAATATACATAATATGGCTAAACAGTGACTACTATGGGAAAGGTGTATACATTAAGCAAGGAGAGTAACCGCTAAATGTTGAAGTTGTTGTTTTTGCAGGGTTTCTTCATAACTGCCAGTGTATGCGACAGGCCTCAAAATGGGGACAAGTGACAGAAACATGGAACATCTGTATTTGGGTGCACATTGTGCCCTGGGCTCTGCTTTATGTGGTTTTACAATGCGTAAACCTGTTTTTTAAAGAATGTTTTGTTACCATCTGAATCAGGTAAATCAGATCCTCCAGCTGTAGCAAGGGAATTGGGTTGGGACAAATCTGCAAAACCCGATGAAAGCTTGAGAGTGGCAAATTTTATGCATTTTTTTAAAATTTATTTCTGAAAACCATAACACTCTTCTTAATTGCCACGAAGTACTGCTGGTAAGCTCAGCGTGACTCTCCAGCATTCCTGAGATGGGCATGCTGGCCAGGACTACAAAGGAGAATGGTTGAGAATGCAACATGGAGGATTTGATTGGGCTAAGTGAATGAATGGAAGGGCTCTGATGAACATTACTTTGGGTGTTTGTTGCCATCTCTGGTCAGTACTCCTGATGGACACAGTCTTATTGCAGTTGAATCTATAGACTAATGTTCTGTAAATGGTGTAACGTGGATGCAAAAAAATTATACAAAGGCAGCTGTTACTGTCTACCTTTTCCCCATAAACTTCTGTCTGATTCCATGTGGTTGAGTGTGGTGACATTTAAAGCGCATTAAAGTGGGAATTTATAGCACTTGTTAAACTAAAGGATATTTCAGGCTTGTACTGTGTAGTTTTCCCTCTTAGTTCTGCCAAATGCACCTGAACCTAGACCTGAAATAAACCCTTGCTGTGCCAATCCGGACCATCTGTTGAAGAGAGGCAGCTAACGTGTAGTTTCTTAAGGTGGAACGATGTTGTTTAAAGATTATGTTGGCACAAGAAAAACAGTGATTGCAAGAAAAAGTACAGACAGGGATGGCTTCCAGGCACTGTTGTGTTCGCTTTATCTAGGTCTAGCTACGAGCCAGTCTGGTCCAGTCATAATTTCTGTTGGCTGCGTTAAATTATACTGAGTGCCAATGCTTCCAGGGGGATATCCAGGAATCAGTGCAGAACAGAAAAGCCTCAGTCATACCCACTTACCCCCACCTGTGTTACAGTTACAGCAAGTAATTGTGATGTAGGAGTCATTGAGTGCATCTACATGAGACTTTTACTGCTGACTTGCCTAATTAGCACTGTAGTAAAATGTCAGCATCTACCCATGCGGCTGCAGTAAACTAATAAACTCTTCCTTAGGATAGTACTGCCCAACACAAATACTATATCCGACAGCGGTGTTATTTAGTATGCTGCAGCGCACGTGTAGACGCTGATGGGGCTGGCTGGGACACCAGGGTGCTAAGTCAGATCCCACTAGATTCAGCTGTGCTCATCTATGGAGACTTTAGTTACCCCACAGCAGTACCAAGTAAGCTATTAAATCTGTGGAACCAGAAAAACTTTATTACAGGCTGATACTGCTCACTCCCCAAGAGTGTACCCTGCCTCGCTGTGGTATTTCATTTAAAAGCAATTTGCCTGAATAATATAAAATATGCATGATGGGTGAACACAGACGAGCTCTGTTAATATATTGTAATTAACTTGCTAAAAATATTTTTAAATCTTAATAAGCTTAAAAAGAATTTTCAGAAGATCAGATGCCATGTTAATGAGCAGGGTATAAAAGCAGAAGTAGATAGAGTAGCTAGATCTTTGGCAGTCACAGTGCCCTCTATCATCATAGCATTTTTTTTCCCTATGGCCAGAAGAAGTCTTTTCATGTTAAATTTTAGAGTTTTGTTGGGTGTGTAATTTTTTTATTTTACTGGCTAGTTTGGCATAACAAAGAATGTGTAAAAGTAGTTCCTCTTAGGGTTTATTTTGGTGGTGGTGTTGCTTTTTAATTGTTATACCTTAGGAAAAATACTAATTATACTTACAATAAATTATTTGTGTGTTGGTATATGTGAGAGTGACTTTCTCTTTTACATATGCTATAAATCTTAGATTGTGGTTCTTTCTCTCTTCAGGCTATTAGGTTTCTATGGACTGTATTTCATTCCTTAGCACCTATTGTTGCTTGGCAACAGCATCCAATTTACATGAGCCCAGCCCAGTGAATGGATAGCGACGTAGAACCTTTCTTTTAAGATATATTAAGATGGGAAACATAATGGTTTTCTGCTGAGTAGAACAATTCTTTAAAAACCAAACCAAAGTGAAAAACAGCCTCTCCATATTTCTGTTGCTCTGTCTGTACTTTGCCCCTAATTTCGCAGTGAGAAAAAGAGAATGTAACCATCAACTGGTCTTAATTTTGTCAAAGGGGTTTGCAGGACCCTTGGGAGTTTCAGTTGTTAAAAATTCACATTCTGAGTTAATTTGGTGTGGTCCCTAATATTTAGAGTTAGTGTTGTGGTGTCTAGAGGCTAATTGAGAACCAGGGGTCCGTTGTAGTACGTGTTGCTTGCTCATACATAATGGGACTCTGTGAAGTGACTTGTCCATTGTCACATAAAGGGGAAGTTTCGCCCATGTAAACCGAACAGGATTACGTCCTTGATGGAACTGCTCCCATTCTGGCAAATTATATCATAGATGCAGAACTAGATACTGAGGTTTATAGACAATGCTGTTGATACACAATAGTTGGGACCTAAATTGTTTTAAACCCATTGTTTCATTTTGCCCCTTTTCTCCACACTGGACTTCAAGAGACTAGAGCTGAGTGAGATGCCATCAGCTTCAATTTGCGGAGGCTTGTGCCAAATGGATGTAGACTCAAGTTCAGCTCCCAGTCTGGATTTTCCAAAGTTTGGGGTCATTCTAGCTGTGGTAGTCTTATGTGAGCTGTTGCATAAAACCGCACTTTTTTTTTAAAACTGCATTTGGAGCTGAATTCAAATATCCCTGAAGCATGTTCTCTACCCTCATCACTTAAGATGTGGTGCCTGAGGGCATGCCTCCTCCATGATGAACCTCCTCCTTTCATGTCGTGGTTCTGTGCAACTTGAGGCTCTCTTTACTTGTGCTGGTATAGGTGTGATTGAATGTAATGTGTGATCTACCCAGTTGTGTCTTCTGCTATACCACGCATGCCTTGTTGCTGGTGTAGGGGGAGCCTGACCCTTGAGCCCCTTTTGCTGAGGAGGCTCACAGCCACAGGGGCCACACACAGCCAGGACCGAGAGTCCTGCAGCTGATGGGGCTCTGGGTCTCAGTTGCACATGTGAGCAGAGACCCCGCAGCTGACGGGGCTCAGCATAGCCTAGACTCAGAGCCCCATCAACTGTGGTGTCTCCAGTCCCAGCTGCACATGAGGGGCAACCGGGAGCCAGAGCTCTGTCAGGCGCAGGACTATGTCCTGGATGCAGATGAGGCATAGCGGGGACCAAGAGCCCAATGTGAGCCCAGAGTATTCATGCACCTCTGAGTCTTGGGGATCGTGGCAGCTGCAGTCCCCTGTGGGTGGGAGCCCTGTCAGCTGATGGGGCTCGCAGCTGCAGTCCCCTGTGGGTGGGAGCCCTATCAGCTGATGGGGCTCCCAGCTGCAGGAGAGACCCTGCTATACATGCAAATTAAAGCTCAATAGCAACCAGCTATAAAGTGAGTATGGATTTTCCAGCTCTACCTTTATATCTGGTTGGAGCTTTTTATTGTATGATAGCTACTTTGCATGTGTAGCTGGTCTCTGAGTTAACGTGTAGAAGGGGGCCTAATGTGTTTTTTGTATCGCCTAGGGGCAGGATTTTCTTGGCTGTATATTAGCTAATGGAGAACTTCATGCTTTATACAGTAAGAATCATTAGGCCTTGGTTATGTTCCTGATCCACTGACTTTCCATATGACTTTGGATAACGTTATTTCTTTGTAATATATCTTTCCCTAATTGCCCATCTTTTTATGTAATACTTAGAGATACTTGTAGGGTAGGTGTTATATATTTGTGTGACAGTATCATTTTCATTTCCCTTGAGGGATTAACAGGCCTCTTTATGGCTGTATGCAAGGAAAAATAGTTTTAAAACTAATATGATGTGAACTTTATATGTTTTAAGTAGCAAGTGAATAGTTTCAACAGCAGTAATTATATATTGAAATATAGACAGCTAGGCTTCTAAAATACTGTAACAACAACATTGTAATGACCTACTCATTCAACGCTATATTTCTTGCTGAATTCGAAGCATAAATTACACATCTGATATTTTGATGAAGCTCAGGGTACATTCCAGTGCTAGCAGAAGGTTTGATTGAAACTTAGTGTTTCCCTCCCATGGGAAGTTCCTGTGGAAAGAAATTGTAAGATATTTCAGTTTCAGAAAAACTGAAACATTTATGTCATTTTTACAGAATGAAACACAAAACCCAGCTGCACTCACTCCTGGGGGTTCTCCATGCTGCCTTGGCTCTGGGGCAGTGGTTCCATAGGCAACGTGTAGGAGGGCATGGGGGGGCACATACCCCCCCTGAGATTGGCTGCTGCTGCCAGTTTCTGCGGGTGGTTGCCACTTGCACCTGCCCCCACTCTCCTTCGCTACAGATGTGGCTGGTGGCAGCTGCGGGTGGTTCCTGCTCACTGCCAGTGGCGGCTGCAGATGGTCCCTGCTCACCATCATGGTGCCCCCCCGGTTGTGGGAGGCACCAGTCGTTCATGAGTGGTTCTCAACCTTTTTTTGTACCATGGCCCATTTGTAAATATCAATAGCCAGTCCCGACCCACTGCCCCTCACTCCCAACCTGCTGCCTCTAGGCCCCAATCCCCCAGTGTGTTGGGTAGGAGGGGCCCCAAGCTGCCCCTTGCAGGCTGGAACTCTGCCAGCCTGCAAGGGAAGAGCCACAGTTTCCCATGTTTTTTTCCTTTAAAGGAGAATCCATTTTTGTTCATGACCTTTTCATATATTCTTGCGAGACACTTCTGGGTTTTATAAAACCCATGGGTTGAGAAACACTGCTCTAGTGGATGCCTTGAACTGTTCCTGATCCTGGGGGCTCTGCAGCAAGGAGTCTAGGCATCCTGAGAGTCCAGGCTCAGTGGTGCAGAGCCCTGACTAGAGAGAGTGCTCTCAGGATTTCAGACTCTCCGGTCTGCAGTTAGGGACATTAGAAACCTGGGGGTCTCAGGGACAGTCTATGTAAATCTCCAGTGGGAACTTGCCTGTGTTTTGCCAAAAGTTCTCGTGTGTTCATCAGTAAACTTTTTTGGTTTAGATAAATTCATATTTTCTAATTAAACCTTGTTTGGTTGAAGAACACCTAAATAGTTCTAGCTAGCAGTAAGGAATTAGAACCGCCATATCATCCTGATAATGACTTTCTTAATTGGAGGCCTTATCCTTCAACCACAGTGCAGTAACAGTTCCTGTATACTTCTTTAGGGGTTGCATGCATGCCTGTCTGTCACTGAAATCGCTGAGTGGTGGTTTTGGTTTGTTTGTTTTTGTTTTTTTTTATACTGGATTTTCTGGTAAAGACACATACCTGCCAGAAACTGGGAGGCTACCAGTGATTTGTGCTCTGCAAAATATACCCCACAATGACTAAAGGAGCCAAATCTATTTACTTTAGTAAAAATAAGGCTAAGAAGCGATGTAATTATAGTCTATGGATACCTGCATATCAGGAAGATGTGTTATGCCAGTGTTCTTTAAGCTAGCAGACTTAGGCTACCCAAATCCAAGTATGGCGTCAAGTGGAGGTGGACATCATAATGTTCAAACTTGAAAAAAGATGCACATTTTTAACAATTAACCACTGGGACTGATTACCAAGGGACATAGTGCCAATAAATTCTCAATCTTTCAGAGTCTTTGCATCAAGACTTTCTCTTTCTGAAATGTTGACTGTAATTCAAGCACAATTAGTTGGGCTAAATGAAGGAATCAGTGGGCTGTGTTCTGTACCTTCTTTTTGCAGAAATCATGACTAGATCGGGGTGACAACCTTTAAGGACTGTGCACTTCCAACCTGGTCTCTGCTGTGGGCTGCTGGGCACCTCAACAGCCCCCCTGTGCTTCCTGTGTTGTGTCAGTGGGGCAGCAAGGGGCAGCAGCTTGGCACGAAGGAGTGCTGAGATGGCAGCATTCGGCTTGGGTGCTGTGGGGGGAATCGGAGACGTGTCCGAGGACTGCATGGTGCAGAGCAGAGAAGGTGTCTGTGCTGCTGATCCGTGTCACCACTGACCATAGGTTGCCCACTCCTGGACTATGTAATTGTAATGGTCCCTTCTGATCTTAATGTTTATGAAATTCATTGAACATATGCCACTGAATAGTGAGAGACAAGGGTTGTATTCAAAACTTGCGACTTGTGTATTCAAGGCTCGATCCCAGTCGCGGTTTTTATTTTAAGACTGCTGAGAGTTCATGAATCTCCCAGGCCCCATATTTACTCAGCTGCATTTTCTTTCTGAGTTGAGGAATTAACTTTTCAAAGCGTGGCATCCCTAATACAATCTTCCAGAAAATGTAATAGCATCTCCTTGAACCCAGTTGGTAGATAAGTGTAGTGTCATGGTCTTAGAGGACAGGACCCAGGAACTCCTGAGCTCTAATTCCAGCTGTCCCGCTGACTTTCTTTCACCATTGGCAGTATCTAATATATTTACTTCAGCGTTTCTTTGCAGGTAGCATTTACTTATTCAGAAGGTTGTTCTGCAAATCAGTGAGTTAATGGGTCGGATTCAGTCCAGGATTTTGCTTCTATTTAAACTCCGAGGTGGAAAGTCACAGCTGAGCGGTTGCCAAGAATTTATAGATATGTACTATGGTGTGGGTGTAAATTAGAGAGTGGGAAGCGGCTTTATCTCCATCCTCTAATTAAAATCTTAGTCACTTTATGGATGTTTGGACAACTGCTGAATAGTGGGTATGGCAATTAGTGCTCTCTGACGCACCCTATTTTTTAACTTTCCCAGTTCTTGCCTCTCCCAAGGTTTGGGTGACAGAGGAGACTAACTCCATTTCTGTGACAAGTGATGAATTCCAAACTGATGCACCACTACTCCATTGGCATACAAATCCATTTTCTTTCCAATTTACTCCAGGATACAGTTTGTATCGCCATTTGTATCACTTGCTGATGAACTGAACTCATTACTTTTTTTGGTCAGGAAGAAAATCATAATAATCACAAATTCATAGAAGCTGAGAGAGACGGAGGAGACCTACTAGGTGCTTTCTAATAAGTCTTTCTGCAAGTACAGGATTATTCCCCCCCAAAACATTTTTACTGTCTTGATCAGTCTAAATTTGTGCCATGTAATTAGCTTGCTATCTCTTTCCTTGGGAGCTTAATTCACTGCCTAATAGATCTCACTATCGGAAGGATTTTCCCCTTATAATTCTTTTAAAATGTTTAGCCAAAATTTGTTCCTTTTTTTTGCCTTTATCATAAATTTTGCTGCTGAGTTCTGGATTTTTTTTTATTAGCATTGGCATGTATCCATGACTTCATCAACATATTCTGACAAGTGGGAAATTTGTGCCTTAAATCATAGTGAGTTGATAAGCAATTACAGCTCTGATATTTGTACAAGAGATACCAATATTCCAAAAGTCTTGTTGCCTGAATGTCAATTTACTTGTTTTTGTTATAACTATTGACCTGCATATCCCCATATTGGTCTTTAAAGTTCATGGTCCGAGATCCTTCTTTTTGTATAATTTCAGTGGAGTAGTATCTGGAATAAATTTAGCTTCCTGTGTTGCATCTTAACTCTGCGGTGCATATTTTTGGGTAACATGGAGTGTTTTAGGAATTAAAATGGGGGTGTTTTTTTATAAATGGCTTTTGTGCATTTGGTCAATGTTTTCTGAGATCTTTGAGATACCTTTTGAAGTTTTCAAGTAGCGTCTGACTAGAGCTGATGTTAAAGGAGTATAGAAATGTCTTGGGGCCATAGGAATGTTAGGGGGCTTGTAAACCTCAAAATGGAATAATATTCAGTGCTTTAAGATTGGCATGTCCAGATGGGATAGCGTTCCTGCTGTTGTCAAGCAAGTGTCTGATACCTGGTGAAAATTTGGAGCAGCTGAGATCACTGGTCACACATGAAAATCTTGGCTTTGGTTGCCAGATGTTCATTAACTTCAGTGGCAGGATTTATTACCACTTATTTTAATATTTTATATCTGTTTTTATGATTTACCTGGATCTTATTGTAAGCTGTCCTGAACCTTTTTTCAGGGAGAGCAGCATATAAATCGCACAAATAAAGAAAGAAAAAGATTTCAAACTATTACTAGATTTTATGGTAGATGCAATAGTGTTGAGAAAACTACTACTACTACCATCCACTCTTCCTCCTCCTCTCTCTCCTCCTACTACACACACACACACACACACACACACACACACTTTACACTTTTTTTTGCTTTTTTAACTAGCAATTTTGGTAGGTTGCAGCTTTATAGGTGGACGATCAATTTTGTACTCAGACACTTTTTTTTCCCCCAAAGTGTTTCTTTTTAAAAATAAATTGCTTAATCTGGAAGATTCTTGACCTTCTGATTGAGCAATTGAAAACTTAAATAAAAAATTACAGCAGATCTTGAAACTTCTACCATTTTAAGTGAGGTAGCTGCCAAGCTGAACAGCAAGTACAGCTGGTTTTCTTCATACTAGTGTCTGCCACTTTGAAATGTAAATTAAAAAAGACTTTAAAATGCTTTTTGATACAGTTTTTCCATATTCACTTTTTAGTATAACAGATATGATTAAATTCAGTCTACTCTTGAGCTTTAAACCAGTGGAACAAAATCATTTGGGACAGTTATATTAGTTTACCAGACCAGAAACTTGGCTGTTTCACTTAGAACCCACCAACCACCATTCAACAGCTAAAGTCTAAACCATGGGTAGGCAAGCCCTGGCTCACATGCCAGTATCTGGCATGCAAGGGCATTTTCATAGATTTCATAGACATTAGGGCTGGAAGGGACCTCGGGAGATCATCGAGTCCAGCCTGCTGCCCAAAGGGCAGGAAGTCAGCTGGGGTCATAGGATCCCAGCAAGATAAGCATCCAGTTTACTCTTGAAGGTGTTCAATGTAGGTGCTTGAACCACCTCCGCTGGCAGACTGTTCCAGATGTCGGGGGCTCGGACAGTAAAGAAATTCTTCCTTATGTCCAGCCTGAAACGGTCTTGCAGGAGTTTGTGACCGTTTGATGTCACAGCCGTTTGATGTCACGATGTCGTCAACCCTTGGGGTGCTCTGGTGAACAAATGTTCCCCAGATCCTGGTGGTCACCCTTGATAAACTTCTGGTGGCCATCAGATCACCCCTGAGCCTACGCTTTTCTAGGCTAAAGAGTCCCATGGCTCTCAGCCTGTCATCGTAAGATCTGTTTTCCTGACCTGATCATGCACGTGGCTCTCCTCTGGACTCTCTCAAGCTTCTCCACATCCTTTTTGAATTGTGGAGCCCAAAACTGGACGCAGTACTCCAGCTGCGGCCTCACCAAGGCCGAGTACGAGGGGAGAATGACGTCCCGGGATTTGCTCGAGAAGCATCTATGGATGCAAGCCAGCATTTTGGTCGCTTTACTAGCCGCAGCATCGCATTGCAGGCTCATGTTCACCTTGTGGTCAACGATGACCCCCAAGTCTCTTTCTTCTGTAGTGCTAACCAACGTAGCACTGCTGAGCCTATAAGGAAGCTGCAGGTTTTTCCTCCCAAGGTGGAGACCCTTGCATTTTTTGGTGTTAAACACCATGAGGTTCTCGTCTGCCCATTTGCTGAGCTTGTCCAGGTCAGCCTGGATCACCCGCCTATCTTCTGGCGTGGATGCTTTGCCCCAAAGTTTGGTGTCATCGGCGAACTTGGCCAGTCCACTCCTAACTCCAATGTCCACATCATTAATGAAGATGTTGAACAGTATGGGTCCCAGGACAGAGCCTTGAGGGACCCCACTGGTCACAGGGCACCACACTGAGTGACTGCCATCGATTACAACCCTCTGGATCTGACCACGGAGCCAGTTTCCCAGCCAGTGGATCATGGTGGAGCCAAGGCCACAACTGGGCAGTTTGGCCAAGAGGTGATCATGGGATACCAGATCAAAGGCTTTTTTGAAGTCAAGATATATGACATCAATCTCTTCTCCCTCGTCCAGGTGATAGGTCACCTGGTCATAGAAGGAAATGAGATTGGTCAAACAAGACCTACCTGCAACAAACTCGTGCTGACTATCCCTTAGGATGTTAGCCTGGGCCAGTCCCTCAAGGATGGCCTTCTTAATAAACTTTTCTAAGATCTTCCCCAGGATAGAAGTCAGGCTAATGGGCCTGTAGTTAGCCGGATCCACTCTCCTCCCTTTCTTGAAGATCGGCACCACATTGGCCTTCTTCCAGTCTTCGGGCACTACACCAGAGCACCAGGAGTTTTCAAAGATCCGTGCCAGGGGCAGGGCTATGACGCTCACCAGCTCCTTGAGGACCCTGGGGTGCAGATTGTCAGGGCCGGCTGACTTGAAGGTATCCAGCTTCTCAAGGTGTTCCTTCACAAGGTCAGCATTTATGGAGGGTAGGGGATCCCCATCACTCGGATCTCCCTGTCCCATAGCAGGCATGGGCATCCCATGGGACTGATGAAAGACTGATGCAAAGTACCTATTTAATAGGTTGGCTTTTTCCTGGGCGTCAGTTGTCAGTTGCCCCATCTGGTTTAGCAGGGGTCCAACGTTGCCCTTGCTTTTCCTCCGGCTCCCCACATATCTGAAAAAGGACTTTTTGTTGTCCTTGATGCTTGAAGCTAGTTGGAGTTCAGTTGCAGCCTTGGCTTTCCTGGTTTGCTCCCTGCAGGACCAGACCAGTGCAGAATAATCCTCCTTGGAGGTGAATCCCATCCTCCATCCTTTGTAGGCTTTCCTTTTTAGCCACAGGAGGTCCGCTAGGTCCCTGGAGAGCCAGGGGGGCTGCTGTGCCTTCTTGCTGCCTTTCCTCCGTGTTGGAATAGATTTAGCTTGTGCACTGAGGATCGCTTCCTTGAGAAGCAACCACTCTTCTTGAACTCCCATCTCCCTGGGGTCACGGTCCCTGAGGGCCTGACTGACAAGCCTCTTGAGCTTGTCGAAGTCAGCTTTTCTGAAGTCAAGGACTTCTGTGTTGCTGACTGACTTGCCAGCTTTACGGCGGATGGTGAAGGTGATCAGCTCGTGGTCACTGTCACCCAGCTTCCCATCGATCACTAGGTCGCCGATTAGGTCGTCCCCTGTAGCCAGTACCAGGTCGAGCAGCGCTTTGCCTCTCGTTAGCCCATAGACTTCTCGAGTCAGGTAGAGGTCATCCACGCACGAGAGAAAGCTTCGCGACCGCTCGGATTTTGCTGAGTGATCCTCCCACAAGATGTCCGAGTAATTGAAGTCACCCATGACAACCAAGGTCCTGGAGCAAGCGGCCTCAGTCAGTTCCCGGGCGAACTCCTAGTCAAGCTCAGGACTTTGAGTGGGAGGTCTGTAGTAGACTCCCACCGTTGTGTCCCCTGCGCTGTATTCCCCATGAATTTTTACCCAGAGGGTCTCTAGCTGTCCATGCTGGTCGCCAACATCAGCTTGCAGGGACATGTAGCTTTCCTTCACATAGAGAGCTACACCCCCGCCCCTTTTGTCAACACGATCCCTCCTGTATAGGGTATAGCCCTCTATACCCGTGGTCCAGTCATAGGTTGGAGTCCCATCAGGTCTCCGTTATTCCAATGACGTCATAATTGTTTGCACTGAGCAGGAGGACGAGCTCCTCCTGCTTGTTACCCAGGCTCCTGGCATTAGTGTACAGGCAGGCAAGTGTGCCCTTGGGGGCTCTTGCCTTGCCCACAGATTGTGCCAGGGCTGGGGCAGGGGTGGGCTCCCTTAAGTGCCTTGGTCTGCTGGCTTTGCAAGGGCCGTTCAGCGGGCCAGCAGGGGCAGTAGTGCCCCCATCCCCCAGCGGGCTTAGTTTAAAGCCCAGTGGAGCAGGTCAGCCAGCCTGGCTGAGAAGAGCCTCCTCCCCAGGGGAGAGAGGTGGAGGCCATCTCTTCCCAGCAGCTCGCTGCCTCTCTCTCCAAAGAGCGGGCTGTGGTCATGGAAGCCAAAGCCTTCCCGATAACACCAGTGCCGCAGTCTTTGGTTCACCGCGTGGATCCTCCTCTCCCTCCTCAGCCCATAGCCCGAGACTGGGAGGATCGAGGAAAACACCACCTGAGCTCCCAGACCCCTAAGCCCCACTCCCAACTCCCTGTAGCGCCTCATGACCTGGCTGGGGGTGCTCCGAGCCGTGTCATTGGTGCCCCCATGAATAAGGAGCATGGGGTAGTGGTCTGTGGGCCGGAGGAGCTGCGGGATCCTCTCCGCAATGTCTCGGATGCGGGCCCCCGGGAAGCAGCAGACTTCCTGGGCTAAGGGGTCGGGGCGGCAGATTGCCCCCTCCGTGCCCCGCAGGATGGAGTCTCCCACAACAAACACCTTTCGCTTTGTCTTGGGGAGAGCGGGGGCAGTAGCTGCGGTTGAGCCTGGGTTGCCTGTGGGAGCCGGCAACTGAGCAGGCTCTGCTGGGGCTGCAAGAGGTGCGAACCTGTTGCTAAGCTCCGGCGGGGCAGGGGCCTTGGTGCGGCAGGCCTTGGGGCCCTTGACCACCTTGGTCCATGCCCCTGACTGGGCAGAGCGGGAGGTCCCAGAGTCCTCCTTAGTTGTGGAGGGAGACGGTGCTCTCCCCTGTGGCTCCCGGGGGAGAAGGGCCTGGCAGTAGGAGTCTATCTCCTGCTCGCAGTACCTGATGGCACGCAGTCTCTGGACTGTGGCCTGGAGCTCCTCCAGCTGGCGCGCCAGAGACCCCAGTAGGGAGCAGACCCCGCAAGGGGAGGTGGCCATGCTCCCGGGCCCCAGAGCCTGAAAAAGGGACAGGCAGCCCCCGCAGCCAAGAGCCAGGGGCTCCGTCTGCGTGGAGCCCGGGGCCACGGGCTCCGTCTGGGCGGCCGTCTCTGAGGTGCCCGATGGGGGGGCCGCAGAGCCCGAGGGGGCCCTCGCGGTGTGGCGCGTGCCCATCCGTGTCATGCCTCTGGTAGGCTGGCTACGGCTGGGACTGACTACTCTGGGGGGGTCGCAGGCAGGGTCTCGTGCCCTCCCATACCGTCCCCTGTGTGAACTCCGTGCTAACTCGAGCGCCTGTTTGCGCAGCTCCGGTCGCGCAGCTCCCTGGGGGGCTGGGCCAAGTAGGGGCCTGGGTGGGGGCTTGACCCGGCCTCGCTCCACGCAGCCGCCTCCTCCCAGGGAGCGAGGAGTTAACCCTTCCCACCACGAGCCCGCTCACCTCCGGCTGTGCTGGGGGTCGGCAGGGGGCTCGGCGGCTGCTGAGGGGGTGTCTGGGGGGCTTCGGGGGAGCGGGGGCGCAGCGGGCTTCACCTGCGCGTCTCTCACCGCTCCGGAGCCTAACTGAGCTTTTTTTTGTTTGGCGCACAGGCCTCTGGGTGGACGGTTGGGAAGTGGCTGGGCCTGAACTGCCACAACAAGGATTGGGCCCCTCGCAACTCCCCTGCCACCTGTCCCTGGCATGCCAACATCTTACAGATTGAGGCTGGGGGTGTTTTTTGGCACTACCCACAAATGTTGCTGACCCCTGGTCTAAACCGCGTTCGAGTGCTTTCTATTCATTGTGAGCATATACTGACCCACTACTTCCCTAGCATTGCAGCGGCAGGGTATGGGCAGTACCCATGGCCCGTGCTTTTATCTCTTGCACTCCATAGGGCGTTTCAAGTTTTGCACCTTGTAATTACATATGGCACTGTAGCAGGGCACCAGGGTGCCTGCTACTAGCAGTAGGAATAGGGCTGCTGAAGCTCCCTGAAGCAGCACAGATGTGGGTTGCTGGGGCAACCAGGCTGGTCCCATGACCAAAAGGGGCAGGGCCAGGCCCTTATAAACAGCTAGGCCAAAGCCTAGCTAGCAGTTCCCCTCTGGCAGCTGCAGGAGCTCTGCGGGAGAGCTGAGCAGGCCGGGTGGAGGGTTGCTGCCCGACCACGCAGACCGACTACAATGATGCAGGGGAGAGAACGCTATAAGAGGCCATGACTAAAGAGCCTAGTGAGTGCAAGCTTTGGGTTATAAGCCGGTAGGCTTCTTGTTTATGTTGCAGCCGCTTGGCTCATGGTTTTTGTTATGGTTAAACCAGAGGACCGGGTGAGGCTGTAGGGGTGTGAGGAGGCCTCACGGGAGCTCCCCAATAGTCTGGGGGTTCCTGGTGCCCAGCAGGGCACAGCTAGCGGTGCTGGGCGGGCGCAGCTGTTTGCGCCAGTGGCGCGCGTATCGAAGGGTCAGTGGGCCCTGCCCTGTGGGGGGAGACTAGAGAGAAGCCCTATCAGGGCAAAGGACCGAGACGGTGGTCCTGGGGGCCAGGTGCGGCTGCGGCCACCTGAGCCCCAACCGGGGTAGGACCCGGAGGGAGTCCCGGAGGGCTCCACAGTGCTGGGGACTCTAGTGCCACAGTGGGCACAGCCAGCGAGCGCTGTAGAGGCGCTCGGCATATAGGGGTTGAGACCCCAGCCTGTGAGGGCGGTATTTTGCGCAGCGGGGCAAGTGACCCAGGAAAGGGTCAAGGGGCCAGGCACGGCTGCGGTCACCTGAGCCCAAGTGCGGGAAACAGCCCCGGACGCGAGCAAGGCCCCAGAGAGGGGCAATGTGCGCGAGAGGCGCGAGCGAGGCCCCAGAGGGGGCAAGAGGCTCCGGAGAGGGCGAGGAACAGGGGAGAACCATAAGACAGGCCCAGTGGGGCGAGGCCTGGGCATGGCAAGCCCCAGAGGCGCCGGTAGCGGGGTGCAGGTTGTTTAACCAACCCAGAGGCTCTGGTTAAGGGGCGACAGGTGCGTGACCAACCCAGGGGTGCCGGTAAAAGGGGTGCCAGGGGCGTGATAGGCCCAGGAGGATCAGAGAGGGGCGCTGGGATGTGACAAGCCCCAGGGGGCGCCAGGTGGGTGACAGGCCCAGGGGTGCCAGAGGGGGGCACTAGGGCAGAATGAGCCCAAGGGGCGCCAGAGAAGACGCTGGAGGGCAAGGACAGAGCAACGTCCAGGAACAGCTGCGAGGCTTGGGGCGTGCTAAAGGGGAGGTAGGAGGCACGCATTGCCCATAAAGCTGAGGGGATGTTGGAGTACCCCACTTGGAACGGAGGTAATACCAGCACTGCGTCAAGGTGGAAGTAGGCAGCCTCCCTTACTGAACTTCATAAGATCAAAGACGTAGCGGGCGAGAAGAGGGTGCTAGATCACCTTAATTGACACGGCGGGGGGCGCTAGCGAGCTCACAGCTGCTCGCAGGCCCCACCCCGTGACAGCATGAGCTGATCAGTTTGTTACATTTGCGTGCTCTTTTTTACCTGCTTCCCACCCTTTATCTTTGTCTGTTTAGATTGAGATCTCTTCAATGGAGAGCACGTTGTCTCACCTATGTGTTGGTACACAGCACCAGGAGGTGATTAGCTTCTTTGGGGCCTCAGAGATTCATAGATTCATAGATTCATAGATGCTAGGGTCGGAAGGGACCTCAATAGATCATCGAGTCCGACCCCCTGCATAAGCAGGAAAGAGTGCTGGGCCTACATTACCCCAGCTAGATACACATCCAACCTTCTCTTGAATACCCCCAGGGTAGGGGAGAGCACCACCTCCCTTGGGAGCCCGTTCCAGAGCTTGGCCACTCGAACTGTGAAGAAGTTCCTCCTAATATCTAATCTAAATCTGCTCTCCTCCAGCTTGTGGCCATTATTTCTTGTAACCCCCGGGGGCGCCTTGGTGAATAAATACTCACCAATTCCCTTCTGTGCCCCCCTGACGAACTTATAGGCAGCCACCAGGTCGCCTCTCAACCTTCTCTTGCGGAGGCTGAAAAGGTCCAGTTTCTCTAATCTCTCCTCATAGGGCTTGGCCTGCAGGCCCTTAACCATACGAGTGGCCCTTCTCTGGACCCTCTCCAGGTTATCCGCATCTTTCTTGAAGTGCGGCGCCCAGAATTGCACGCAGGACTCCAGCTGCGGTCTGACCAGCGCCCGATAGAGGGGAAGTATCACCTCCTTGGACCTATTTGTCATGCATCTGCTGATGCACGATAAAGTGCCATTGGCTTTTCTGATGGTTTCATCACACTGCCGACTCATGTTCATCTTGGAGTCTACTAGGACTCCAAGATCCCTTTCCACTTCCGTGCCACCCAGCAGGTCATTTCCTAGGCTGTAGGTGTGCTGGACATTTTTCCTCCCTAGATGCAGCACTTTGCATTTCTCCTTGTTGAACTGCATTCTGTTGTTTTCTGCCCACTTGTCTAACCTGTCCAGGTCTGCTTGCAGCTGTTCCCTGCCCTCCGGCGTGTCCACTTCGCCCCATAGCTTAGTGTCATCTGCGAACTTGGACAGAGTACATTTCACCCCCTCGTCCAAGTCGCTGATGAAGACATTAAAGAGTATCGGTCCAAGCACCGAGCCCTGCGGGACCCCACTGCCCACACTCTTCCAGGTCGAAACCGACCCATCCACCACAACTCTCTGAGTGCGACCCTCCAGCCAATTCTCCACCCACCGGACTGTGCAGTCATCCAAGTCACAGCCCCTTAACTTGTTCACCAGTATGGGGTGGGATACCGTGTCAAAGGCCTTCCTGAAGTCCAAGTATACGACATCCACCCCTCCTCCTGCGTCGAGGCGTTTTGTGACCTGGTCATAAAAAGAGACTAGATTGGTCAGGCACAATCTACCTGCCACGAACCCGTGCTGGTTTCCCCTCAGCATAATTTGTCCTGCCGGGCTCTCACAAATGTGAGCCTTGATGATTTTCTCAAAGATTTTGCCAAGGATGGAGGTGAGACTGACTGGCCTATAGTTACCCGGGTCCTCCTTCCTCCCCTTCTTGAAAATGGGAACCACATTGGCCCTTTTCCAGTCCTCCGGGACTTGACCCGTGCGCCACGAGCGTTCAAATATTCCTGCCAGTGGCTCTGCAATGATGTCGGCCAGTGCCTTCAGTACCCTCGGATGGAGCTCATCCGGGCCTGCCGACTTAAAGGCATCCAGTTCCTCCAAGTGACCCTGCACCACCTCAGGGTCCACGCATGGAAGTCTGGTGCCTTGCTGCTGCCTCCCTACACTCCCAGTGAGAGACTTGTCGTGCCTCTCGCTTAGGAACACTGAGGCGAAGAACTCGTTGAGGAGTTCAGCCTTGTCCCCTCTGTCCGTCACCAATTGTTTCTGCCCATTTAGCAGGGGTCCTATTCCTCCCTGGGCCTTCCTTTTACTCCCTATATATCTAAAAAACAATTTCTTATTGTCTTTTACTTGGGTTGCCATCCTCAGCTCCATGGTAGCTTTGGCCTGTCTAACTGCCTCCCTACAAGCACGAGCAGAAGAGGTATATTCCTCTTTGGTGATCTCTCCCTGTTTCCACTTTTTATGTGCTCCCCTTTTGGCCCTTAGTCTGCCCAGGATTTCTCTGGTCAGCCAGGGAAGCCTCCTGGCCCCTTTCCCTCTTTTACCTCGCACGGGGATCGTCTCGCTTTGTGCGAGAAGGATAGCTTCCTTAAGGCACAGCCACCCTTCTTGGGCTCCCATCGTTTCAAAACTACTACTCTGCAGTGCATCCTTCACTAATCGCCTGAGTTTGCTGAAATCAGCTTTCCTAAAGTCCAGCACGTTCACCCTACTGGTTACCTTACCCACTCGACGCCTTATGTTGAATTGTACTTTTAGGTGATCACTGTCCCCCAGATGGCTACCGATCTGTAGGTCCCCTACTATGTCATCCCCCGTTGCCAATACCAGATCCAGTAAGGCATTCCCCCTAGTGGGACCATGTACCTCCTGCGTCAGGTGGAGGTCCTGTACACAGGTTAGAAACCTGCATGAGCGGTGGGACTTTGCTGTCTGTGTCTCCCAGCAGATGTCCGGGTAGTTTAGGTCCCCCATGACCACCGCCTCTTTAGCTTTTATGGTCTCTGAGAGTTGCCTCAGGAGCCCCAAATCTATTTCTTCCCCTTGATGTGGGGGTCTGTAGCAGACCCCTACCACCAAATCCTTGAGGTATCATTTTAATAAAAATAAGTAGTAGTAATTATTTCTTTATCTCTCTTGTGACCAACTTCCTTCTTGTGACCTTTTTTTTTTCCTTGATGAACCTTGGTAGCAGTGGTTCACAACCTTTTTAGGCTCAAGGCACCGCTCGGTAGGACTTGAGGCATCCCTCGGAGAATGACAGCTCTTAGTTTACACTTTCTTTTTGACTACAGGAAAAGGATAGAGCAATTCTGCTGCTGCAATGAACTCAGAAAGACCACAACAGGGCAGAATGGTTTTAATACTGTGGATTCCTATTTCAAATTTCTGGGTTTCTCTTACGAATCATATTCAGACACCTACCACTGCTAACATTGTGTGGCATCCTGCAGCATCCTTGAAAGGATCGCAAGGCACTCCTGGGTGCCATAGCGCCCTGGTTGAGACTCTCTGCTCTCTGAGATTCAAAGTGGTAGGTCTCATGTGGGATCAACTTTAATAATAATGAATAAGCTACATTGAGCACTCGTTCCTGCTGCAGTAGTATACAGATTCCATCTTTACTGATGTCTTTCTTTTCCTACAGACACTGTTGTTTTAACATAATTTCATTAATCCAGTCAATATGTACCCTACAGCAATGAGAGCTGTGTACGATGTGTGCGCCCTGCAGGATTCCTTCTTGCTATAGATTTTCCACTACACCTGGTTGTGCTAATGTACTTGCAGGAAGGGAAAACATGCTCCCAGCCTTCCAAGAAGCTAAAATCCTGCACACCAATGAATGCTGTTTTTTTTTCCGATTCCGCTTTGCAATATGCAACCCAGGTTAACAGTTGCTGTAGAAGGGGCTTTAATTAAAAGATGTTTAAGCCAATTCCCTTAACTGTCAGAGGATTTAATCCATGAATTATGTTTGCTACAGTTGTTAGGTTATTTCAGCA
Organism: Crocodylus siamensis; assembly: GCF_052110815.1. Classification (NCBI taxonomy): domain Eukaryota; kingdom Metazoa; phylum Chordata; order Crocodylia; family Crocodylidae; genus Crocodylus; species Crocodylus siamensis. The sequence goes on from NC_143399.1 coordinate 195,757,005, forward strand.
GTGCAGAGTTTAAGTACCTTTTGTGCACTGCCATAGGGGATGGATGGCAGCCCCTGACAGATTCTTACACAGTTGGCTGAGAACAGTTGATAATGATGGATGAATGATGTCTTCGCTTATGCCACTGAGTACATAAATAACTGCATTTTTGTTTGCTTTGTAATCTGCACCCAATTATACATCTCAGGGTAAATATACATTTTTCAGTAAAATGTACTGTATTGACACCTTGAAGGACAATCCCTAAAATATATTCCAGCTTTTTCAGACCAGATGAAGACAACAACAAACTCATTTATATTTTTGGGCCAGTTGCCTTGAAACCCCCTGCTCTTCACTGAACAAAACTGGCCAAAACTCGCCCATGGAACTCATTGCCTCTGCCTGTCCAGAAGCAGAACTGCCTTTACAAATGCAGTCAGGTTCAGTTTTAATCTGTCTTGTTTGCAATAAAGCTAGACCATTCCTTACAGCAGTGGGGGCTGAGCTTTTTGGAAATCTTCCCACAAATTAGCTCTGTACCCTTCTCAAGTGTCACTCCAGTTCTTTTCCCTTACCCAGTCTCCTGCTCTGCCTTCTGCTTCTTGCCCTGTACTCTTTGCCTGACCTGATGCTCTGCTTTCTGCTTCCTGCCCTGTCTGCCACTGTGCTGCCTTCATGTAGCATCTTAGGCTTAGACCTTGAGCGCATGTCTACACTACAAACTTAACGTTTCAAGCAGTGATGTCTTCAAACACACCTTGCTGCTATGATGAGCTTCCTACAGACCTGGAAGCAGTGTTGTCCCGTTTACATATTTAAAACAGCATTGCCATTCTTAGTGTGTTTAACACCCCAGACAAAAATTGCCATTAGCCATTGAGATATTAAGAAAATGCCTTGGTTTTTTGGTAAGCCAAATATTTCAGTTATGTTCTTTGTTATGAAAAAGTTGCAGTGCATTTAAAAGACACACAATACCTTGTGAAAAAAATCAAACTTAAACAGCACCATGGGAAAAAAATGGCTTTTTTTTTAGTGTTAAGGCCTTTTGAAAAAGATTAAATTAATCTTTTAGACGGAAAAATTATAAACCTGTTACATATAAATTGTTGAATTAACCAAGAAAAGCAGTTCTCTTATAATAGGTTACCAAGCCATTTAGGCACTGTATCACTACTGGAAAGATGATTGTCCTTTAAAATTTAAATCCCAGTAGGAAGCTGCAGGTGAGAGAAATTTTCTGACCTAGTAGGAGGAGAGGTTTACTCCAACTTCAGATTGCAGGGGATAATAATATGATCATAAGAATATCTGTAATCTTCCCTATCACGGTGGCCAGCCATTTGTTGAGAATCTGATATTATTTGAGGAGGGTTAGCGGTTGTGTGGTGCTGATGAAATCCCGAGCTTACCAGGGGCATGCCGTGTGATTGCTTATGGTAGAAGGGGACTGGACACAAGGCAGGACCCAAGAGATCCCTTCCAGCCCCGTGTTCATAAAACAGAAGGGTCGTCTTTTATATGGACATTGAAGTCAACTGGAATACGTGGTTCAATAAGCAATATGTAGCCCAGTATTTGCCCAGGCCAGTTCATAGTAATAGATTGTGGATGCTTGTCTATGAAAAGAACATTGGACAAAAGGCTGGAGTATCCATGGATAGAAGTGGTTCAGAGAAAGAGTTCAGGGCATGGTTCATCACAGAGTTAAGGGGATGGGGCTTTAGTGCACTTCAGATACTCCACAGTAGCTGCCCACTTTTACCCTGTAGTAAAGGGAGAGGTAGTTAGCTATGCTGTAATAAAGGGAAGCTAACCTGTGGTCGCTTAGCCTTCAGTGAAAGAAGCTAGCTTCCTTTGACCTGGTGCAATGACCACGCTCATGGATAGCTACCAAAATATAGCTGACATCTCCACCCTCCTTTCCCTCAAAGGAACCCTTTTGCGTCCATGCACTTAGCCAGAAGATGGCTATAGTTTTCATTCAGGCTCTTAATGTTTGCCTATCCACTGTTCTTCCCTGCGGCAGTTTAGCACTGTCCAAAGTGCTACTCTCGAGACTGGGCAGAAATAAGCCTTGTTCTCCGGGTGAGTCACAGTTGTGCTACAAAGTGAAGCGAACCACTCTGTTTGTCCCTTGTGCCTGTTAGCAGGACGGCTTTCGAATGTGGTGTTTATCTCGAACATGATGCTGTTACGAGAGCATCATGTGCTCCACAAGACTTAATGCAACAGAAACTCGGCTACTAGGCGAAGTATCAAAAGTGCAGTTTTGTTTCCAGGAACAGTGGCTTACTGGTTATTTTTTTCACTGGTTCCTGGGTTATTACATTGTTTTGATAATCTTGGCAGGGATCTGTCACTCTGTGTCGGTATAATTGAAACTCGTTTTCCCCGAGGACTCACTCTGCTGCTTGGTTTATTTGTTTACTGACATTGACAGAGATCCTAATGGCTTTTAAAACCCAATTTGTGCATCGCTGAATATCCTCCAAAGAGGAAAATAAGATTAAATTTATCGGTAAAATAAGGTTCTCCTTGCAGTGTTTTGGCTGGTTCTTGTCTCTACCTGAGCAAATCACTGTGGGCTCAAAAGCTGTATGGGGGCCCTCTGCAACATGCATCTCCATTTTGATGTTATTTTTTCTGGCTTCAAGTTCTCAAGGGGATAAACCACAACAAGTTGTTTACGACCTCAAGAGTTGTTGGCCAGCTTTTCCTTTGTGTGCTGCTCTTTGTCTTCAGCTCATGGCAAACTGGAGCCAGCAGAATACAAAATAAGTAAAGTGAAATAAGTCTTATTTTGGGAAAGCTTTTACTACCTTGCCACCTCCAAATGCTGTGATAGTTATTATGAAATGTTTATCAAAAGCATAACAATCATGGGTCCTGATTTACTGTAATAGTTAAATATTTGCCCAGCTTCAAACACATGAATACACTTATGGAAGTTGGGAGGACTATTTCAATATTTAAGTACCTTGCTGAATTGAGGATGTAGATGGATACAGGGTGTGTCCTAAAGATCATGCGTATCCATCAATGATCCCAGACAGGACAGCAGTTCAGGAGGGAATTCTTACTGATGAGAAGGAAGGAGGAATTTCTTGAAGTTTTCATGAAGGAAGAAAACGTTAATGGAGTTTTTTAATATCTAAAAAGCATTGGCTCAGTTTCTGTTTTCAGTAGAGGATCAGATAGCTTTTTTATTTTATCAAAGCAATCCCTAATTATTTCCTGAACTGTGTTCTTTGTCAATAATACAGGGCTTGCCAAGATTGCTTTGACCCTGAATGTGAACATCACAAGGAGATATGTTTTGAAAATTCTGCTGGTTTTAAAGGTTATCTGTCAGGTTGTATCTATGTAACTGAGATCCAAACTGAGACTGATTTCACATCTGAAGTGTAACGTCATACCATCTTGCCTGCCTTCTTCTATTCCCCTCTAGCAGAGCTCATTGGTTTTGGTAGCACAGTGGTAAGAGGTATTATAAATATTGTAATCCCATTGTATCCTTATGTGCCTTGCAGAGGTGGGCAAATAGCATTATCTCCTTTTTTGCAGATGCCAGAATTGAGGTTCAGGGAGTTAACCCTAACCCTCACCCAAAGTCAGATGATGAGCCAGTGGGAAAGTCAGGGATAGAACATAGCTCCTGGTTCCTACTTACCTGTTATAATTGCCCAGATCAATAGCAAAATATGTGACAGTACTTTATTTCAGTCTTCCCTTTCTATTGCATTGCAGTGCCGAAGACAAGGATTTTAGCTACTGGGGGAGCATCTCATAATAAAGAAATTTTACAGGTAAGTGCAGAACACTTGAGTTTATCAGTGATTTGGATGAGGGGGTTGAAAGCACTCTGTCCAAATTTGCAGGCAACACCAAACTACGGGGTACAGTAAATGTGCTGGAGGGCAGGGAGTGAATCCAGGTGGATTTGGATAGACTGGGAAAGTGGGCGGATCAGTATAGGATGCAGTTTAACACGGATAAGTGCAAGGTGCTGCACCTAGGGAGAGAGAATCTCCAATACACCTATAGACTGGGAAGTACCATTCTGAGTACCACGGCAGTGGAAAGGGATCTCAGAGTCTTGGTCAACGCAAAAATGAACGTGAGTTGCCAGTGTGACGAAGTTATAAGTAAGGCTAACCGCACTCTTTCTTCCATTAGTAGATGCATCACAAGCAGGTCTAGGGAGGTGACACTTCACCTCTATGCAACACTGGTCAGGCCGCAGCTGGAGTACTGCGTCCAGTTCTGGGTGCCGCACTTCAAGAGGGACATGACTAGCATTGAGAGTGTTCAGAGAAGGACTACTCATATGGTTGAGGGCCTGTGGGTAAGATCGTATGAAGACAGACTGAGGAACCTGAATCTCTTTAGCCTCTGCAAGAGAACGCTGAGAGGTGATCTTGTGGCTGTCTACAAACTCATCATCATGGGGTCAGCAGGGAATAGGGAATACTCTGTTTACCAGGGTGCCTGAAGGGGGTTCGAAGGAGGTTGGGGTTACTAGAAATAATGGCCACAAACTAAAGGAGAGTAGATTTAGATTGGATATCTGAAAGAAATTCTTTACGGCGAGGGTTGCCAAAATATGGTGTGGGCTTCCAAGGGAGGTGGTGCTTTCCCCTACCTTGGAGGTGTTCAAGAAAAGATTAGACAGGCACCTAGCTGGGGTTCTTTAACCCTGGCACTCCTTCCTGCCTGGAGCAGGGGGTCGGACTCGATCTACAAAGTCCCTTTTGACCCTAGAAATCTATGCAATCTGTGAGTTTGTAAGGAAATTGCATTGAACTGGGTGGTCACAGCTGCAGCACTAGTTTTATCTACATGTATTGAGCACAAACAACTATAGTTGCACATGAAATTACAAATATGGTTATAGCTGTTGGGGGTTTTGCTCAGATACCTTGTGGTGAGCATTGGTAAAAGCATAATCCTTTGTCCCAGTGTTTTACAGGTTGACCCTATTAATTCATAGACTGTTTACATGTTTGTGAAAACATTGGTGATTTTCCAAGCTTCATAACTTGTGTCATATTACTTGATCAAATAAACTGCACAGTTCTTGGGAAGAGAACATTTTATGTGGTTTTAGTTAAAAACAAAACAAAACAACAAAAACCAGACAACTCTTTCCTTCTTCCCCAGAAAAATTCAGTATTAGACCATTGGTCAATGTTTAACACTTCGGAAAATCTTCACCTTCCACACTTGGGACAGGTCTGGCAGTCAAATCTCTGTTTGCTCACAGATCAGATATTTCACATTGCACCATTAGTGCATCTTAGGCAGGTACTGCATAACCAGCAGGTTAGGGCACCCAAGCAAATCCATACCTACCCCAGCCCTGGAACAGTGTCCACCTGGGAGTGCAAGGAAGCCTAGGGCTTCCATTGGAACACTTACAGATCTGTACACCAATGCCAGGAGCTTGGGGAACAAACAGAAGGAACTGGTCCTCCTGGTAAGCAAGAAAGACTAAGCATGCTTTGCAGAGGAAAGCTCCATTCGGCTGGCTGCCCAGGGAACTACAGTCTGCAGTGCGTCCCTCCCCACAACCCTCTTCATGTGCCCTGCAGCTCCTGATCCAGCAGTGCTGACAGGTCTAGTGCACTGAATCAAGGCCTGCTACTACTGCTTCAGCAAGCTCATTCAAGTACAGCGTAGGCTGGTGTGGAGTGCAGTGAGTGGCTGTGGTCATGAGCATCTTCAAGCTCTGCTCCCTGTTCTTGTCTGCCAACAGCTACATGGCCACCGAGAACACTGCCGTGCCAGATGGCAGGCAGGGCAGTGTTGCTCTGGGCCACTTGCAGGCCACCTGCTGCTGCTCTGGGGCACTTGAGACGAGCATCAATGGTTGGGAGCACATTGTCCTGAGGTTCTGGGCTGATGAGCAGTAGCAGCAGAAGTTCAGGATGCACTAAGTCACCAGGGAGATACCTGCTATGCTGCTCCTTACCCTGGCATGCCAGGGGATCAACATAAGGGCACTCCTCACTGTAGAGAAACGTGTTGCCATCACCAGCTGGAAGCTCAAGGCCCTTGACTTCCTCTGCTCCCCTGCCAACTAGTTTGGGATGGGCAAGTCCAGAGCACATGTGGGATCAGTGTCTGGTGTCCAGTGGGTGCTAGTACTAGGATCACCTAGCTTAGCAATCCATGGGAGATCAGCAGTGGGGGAGGATGCTGCCAATCTTACAGAAGTTTCATCAGCTAAGTGCATGGGGGCTCATGTGCTGTAGCAGCCCCTTGCACTTGCAGCACCATGCTCAGCCCTGGGCCTCACCTGACATTATGACACTTTGTGTAGCATACACACCTCCTGGCAGTGCTGTCCATGATGTGGCCCTTGGCTAGCACAGCCCTGAACAGCTCTGACTCTCCCTCCACTTCAGGAGAGGGGCTGATGGGGTTTCCCTGTATTCTAGTCGTACCCTTTACCACGAGCCAGTTTTGAATTTCCTGAACACAAGCTCAACCACCCATGTGTTCTTGCTTGGTGCCCTTAACTGATTGCACCAGAGATCCAGGTGCAATAGGAACGTGTGTTTTGCATAGCAGGATGGCTTGGGAGGTGGGTAGGTGCTGGGTTTTTTGGGTGGGAATGATTCACTTTACAAAGAAAGACAGTACTGAACTGTAATTCTGCATGGCAACTTGTTAGCCTGGGTCCACATCCCTGGGGCAGTAGAGTTCAGCATGACAAATGGACTCCCTGAAACCTTCAGAAGAAGGGGGTGAGGAGCAAAGCTTCCTGGGATGCTGGAGGACTGAGCCATGGCATGTGGTATTATGTGTAACATTACACATGGTGCTGGAAAAGTTTACACTGCTGATGATTTATTATTCATAGAAATCATAGAAAATTAGGGTTGGATGGGACCTCAGGGGGTCACATCTAGTCCAACCCCCTGCTCAAAGCAGAACCATCCCCAGCTAGATCATCCCAGCCAAGGCTTTGTCTAGCCGGGTCTTGAAAACCTCTCTGGGTAACCTGTTCCAGTGTTTTACTACCCTCCTAGTAAGAAAATTCTTCCTAATATCTAACCTAAATTTCCCTTCCTGCAGCTTGAGACCATTGCTCTTTGATCTGTCATCTGTCACCACTGAGAACAGCCTAGCTCCATCCTCCTTCGAACCCCCTTCAGGTAGTTGAAGGCTGCTATTAAATCCCCCTTCAGTCTTCTCTTCTCTAGACTTAATAAGCCCAGTTCCCTCAGCCTGTCCTCAGAAGTCATGTACCCCAGCCCCCCTCACCATTTTTGTTGCCCTCTGCTGGACTGTTTCCCATTTGTCCACATCCTTCCTGTAGTGGGGCCTGTCTTACATCACCAGTGCTGTCTTACATCACCAGTGCTGATCAGAAGGGAATAATTACTTCCTTTGACCTACTGGCAACACACCTACCAATGCAGCCCAGTATGTCATTAGCCTTTTTGGTAACAAGTGCACGCTCCTGGCTCATATTCATCTTATCGTGCACAGTAACCCCCAGGTCCTTTTCTGCAGAGCTGCTGCCCAGCCAGTCAGGCCCCAGCCTGTACTTGTACATGAGATTACTCTGTCCTAAGTGCAGGACTTTGCACTTGTCCTTGTTGAACCTCAGGAGATTCCTTTTAGTCCAATCCTCCAATTTGTCCAGATCTCTCTGAATCCTAGCTCTACCCTCCAACGTATCTACTACTCCCCCCAGCTTGGTGTCATCTCCAGACTTGCTGAGGGTGCGCTCTGTGCCATCTTCCAGGTCGTTGATGAAGACATTGAACAAAACTGGCTCCAGGACCAACCCCTGGGGCACTCCACTTGATCCCGGCTGCCAACCAGACATGAGCCCAATGTTCCAGCCAGCTTTCTGTCCGCGTTACATCCATTCATCCGGCCCAGACTTACTTAGCTTGCCTGTGAGAATATTGTGGGAAACCATATCAAAAGCCTTGTTAAGATCAAGGTACACCACATCCACCGGTCTCCCCACACTCACATAGCCAGTCACCTCGTTGTAGAAGGCAGTCAGGTTGATCAGGCATGACTTGCCCCTGGTGGATTCATGCTGACTGTTTCTTATCATATTTTTCTCCTCCAAGTGCTTAGAAATGGATTCCTGCTCCATTATTTTTCCAGGGACTGAGGTGAGGCTGACTGGTCTGTAGTTCCCTGGATCCTCCTTTTTCCCTTTCTTAAATATGGGCACAATGTTTGCCCTTTTCCAATCATCCTGATCGCCATGAGTTTTCAAAGATGATGGCCAGTGGCTCTGTAATCACATCAGCCAATTCCCTCCTCACCCTCAGGTGCATCTCATCTGGCCCCATGGAGTTGTACATGTCCAGGTTTTCTAAATAATCCCTAACCTGTTCTTTCACCACTGTTGGCTGCTCACCTCCTCCCAAAACTGTGCTGCCCGATGCAGTAGTCTGGGAGTTGACCTTACCTGTGAGGAGTGAGGCAAAAAAGGCATTGAGCACTTCAGCCTTTTTTGCATCCTCTGTCACTAAGTTGCCTCCCCCATTCAGTAAGGGAATTATTTCTCCCAGTTTCCACTTCTTATAAGCTTCCTTTTTGTGATTTAGTTTACTGAAGAGTTCCCTGCTAAGCCAAGCTGGTCTTCTGCTATTCTTCCTGTGTGTTGGGATGGTTTGTTCCTGAACTCTTAGTAAGACTTCTTTAAAGTACAGCCAGCTCTCCTGGACACCTCTCCCCCTGAGTCTGGCTTCCCAGAGGATCCTACCCATGAGTTCCCTGAGCAAGTCAAAGTCTGCTTTTCTGAAGTCCAAGGTCCTTACTCTGCTGCTCTCCATCCTTTCTTTCCTCAGTATCGTGAACTCAAACATGTTGTGGTCAGTGCTGCCCAAGTTGCCATCCACTACTACTTTTCCCACCAATCCATCCCGTTCATGAGCAGCAGGTCAAAAAGAGCATGGTCCCTAGTTGGCCGCTCCAGCACTTGCACCAGGTAATAGTCCCCAGTACTCACCAAAAACTTCCTGGATTGCCTGGAGTTATTGGAAAGAGCTAACATTTTGTGGCAGAATCACTGTTATTCCACAACAACGTGCTTAAATGGCTTTATCCTTGCTTTTTGCAGTGTTAAAAACATGCAATTTTTACTATAAATGTAACACTTGAATATGGCCTTAGAAATGTAAGATTTCATGGCTCCTGAGTCATCCAGAACACCTGGTTCTTAGTTTTGTATGATCCTAGGATTTAAAGCCAGTTGGGACAGAAGACGTCAAAGTTAAGTTACGTGTTTCACTTAGACCAGGGGTGCTCAAGCTCCGGCTTGTGGGCCAAATGTGGCCACGGAGTTGTAGATATCTCTCCATGGGGCTGGATCAGGAATTTTGGTGGCAGGGGAAAGGTAGCAGTAAATATGGCCGCCCTCTCCCCCTGCCCTATTCCCAAAACCCAAGACCTCACAGCAGGTTGGGACAAACCAGGCCCCTCTCCCATGCCAGTGGCTGGATGGGGACTAGCCATTCCCCTCTCCCCTGGCTGAATGGGGTTGAGCTATGCCCCCTTCTCCCTGCTGAGCCAACACCCTCTTTCCTTCATGGGGGCAGATTGGGGCTGGGTCAAGCCCCCTCCCCCTGTGGGGCCAGGTTGGGGCTGGGCCACTACCCTTTCCCCCATGGGTGTGAGCCATGCCGCCTCCTTCCCTCCGTGGGGTTGGGCCACATCCCATCTCTTCCTCCCCCTTCCCCCACATGGTGCCAGGCTGGAGCCAAGCTGCCCTTTCTCCCCCTCCATGTGGCTGGATGGGGCTCTACTGTGCCCCCCCCTCCCCCCATGCTGGATCTGGTCTGTGGACAGTCTGGGCACTGCCCATCCCACCTGCTGGTCAAAAAGGTTAAGTACCACTGACTTTAGACAATACTAAAACTGGAATGTGAAGTGGGGTTAAAGGTGGAACGTTCTGTAAGCAGTCGCACTTTAAAGGGCAATGCTGTTTCTTGCCTATATAGCTATGATTTCCCACTACAGGGCTGACAGGCAGGGGCATGCTAGGATGCAGGACATTTGGACTCTGTCTGTCTTGGTTGGGTTGGGCTGAGAGTGGTGCACCCTAGGATGCTAAAGGAGTGCAGATTCCTATTTTAGCTTGTGGAGCAGATTGAAGTTACCCTAACAGGTGCCAGGTAGTATGGCCCATAGTTAATGCTCTCCTGAAGTGGTGAATTTTAAGATGGTAGCATGAGCTAGTGAGCTTTAATGTGCAGACACTCATGTTTAAGTGCCTTGAATATTGTCTAAGTGTAATGTGTAAGTTCACCCTCAGATGCATTTTGCTTGTAGTTATTACTTCTTTTTATCTGCTCCAATTATGCTGGTCAATACTTAGACACAGGGAAGACTAAAAGCGATTGATTGATCCTTACTGTGTAATGCCACTGAGGTTACACCAAGGATGAACTTGATCCAGTATATTTTGTGGAAGTGTGTAGAAAACTTCAGTTTCTAAAGCCATGCATTTACTAGAGCCAAGTGTAGTGTGCTCACTATTGGACGTCAGTGGGGAACTTAATGTTTTTCACATGCTTGATTCCCTGTAGCACACAGCTGAAGCAGACTTTGGGCTGGGAGCAGAGGGAGGGAAGAATAAATACTGTTTGACTATAACAGTAGAGCTGCATTTAAAATTTGTTTTAAGTGTCTTAAAATAATATGATCAATACAATGTCAACCACTTAATTCAATCACTGGTTAATTGGATCCTCTTTTTTTAATTTAATCAAAACCACAGGAACCAAATCATTTGCATGAAAACAAGACAACTTCCACGCTTTATTGTGGTCAATCGTGGATAATTCATTCTTGAGCTACGGCAAACCACCATTTAATTAACCAACTTTCACAACCCCTCACTTTGCTAGAAGAGAAGATAATTGAAACACTAAACATAGCAAAATGTGTTTTGAAATAGAGCTTGGTGTTTCCACGCAGAACCTTTTTCCTTTGCTTTTCTGACCGTTGATTAATGACTGCTTACATGAAACATGTCATGAATACTTTTTTTTTCTTTCTGATGTTGACATATGTGAACAGTTTTTTAGTTCAGTTGTGAACGAGGAATCTTGCGTTCCAAATGGTTTCCTTATGCATACAAACTTAAATGTGATCACCAAATCATAGCCAAACAATCTTTATTTTGATTTGTATTATCTAGAGCTTACGAACTCCAGTTGTTGTAAGGACCCCTTTGTGAAATGCATTGTACAGACATAGAGCAGAAAGGAGATCCCCGCTCCAAAGACCTTACCATCCAAATGTAAGACGAGAGTAAACAGATAAATACAGATAAATATATGGGGGATACAAGGAAACAATGAAGTAATGCTGACTTCTATGTTAGGCAGTGGTGTCAGGGCTCAAGTGGCCAAACTGTTTGTCTGGAGTTTTTTTTAATAGAGATCAGTATTTCAGGTTATCTTGCAGGATTTATCCTTTGGCTTCTAATCCGGGCTCGAGCACAATTCCATGTTAGTTATAAGGCTCTTAATGCTTTGGGGACTCTGGGGATGATTCTGATTTATTTTATACCAGTGTAAATAAGGTACGATACGATACAATACTGTTGACTACAGAGAGGGGAGAAGCTGACCTAAGTGAGCTCTGAAGTGTACTCCAGGTCTTTCCTTGTGCGGCTCTGTGGCTTTTCAAATGTAGCTGAGTTGTCAAAACTTGACAGGTCCTCAGTGAAATGGGAAGCAGTTCGGTGACAACATATTCTTAGTGAAGAGCCCTTAAATCCCCCATCATGGCTTAAAAAGGACCAAATCATTTTCCCTTTGGTGCCTGATCAAGTCTTGTTTCTTTTCTTGGGCTTCAAAGCATGGCTTCATTCCCATGTCCGCCTGCCTGCCCACCCGGAGCAAAGTATGCTGCTTGGAGCATGGGGCAGCTGGCACCTGAGCTGCTGTGGTGGGGAGGGAGGCAGCAGTGGCAGTCCTCAGAAGAGCAGTTGCAGGCACCACTGGGGTAGCTGGTGTGGGTGCAGGGTGCTGGATGGGGAGAGGAGTGGATTTATCTCCTCACAGAGGGTATGGGCAGTGGAGCACCTTTAAAGGGATCTCGTGGCAGCCTTAAAAGGATCTTGAAGCACTGACCTAGACCTTAAATCATCCCGGAGTAAATGGGTAGTTCGGCGTTCAGGCAGTGTGTAGGGAATGGAGACTTGCTGTATCCTTCTAGGTTAGGATTTTCTTAATGTAAAAACGTCCTTAATGATTGTAGATTTTGTGTAGCCAACTTCTTCCCCACTGTCCTTGCATGCCCCAGTACTGGTGGTGGTATGTTGGGCACAGACGATGTAGGCTGGGGTAGCGCACCATGCTGCTTGGGGAACTATAATCAACTTCAACATCTCCTTTTTTTTTTTTTTATTTCCCTTCCCACTTTACTGAGTGAACATAAACCTGGAAAAGCATAAGATCTGGCCTACCATTTTCTGTGTTGGGAATGAACAGCTCTGTCCTTTGCAAGTCTTGGGTTTTGGAATAAATTTGAGAGGTTGTAGGAGTACCGACAGTTTTATACATCTTGTATCTGGAGACAGAACAGAACCCTCTAAGCTTGTAATAAAGGAGTGACACGCAGGACATCTGGCAGGGAGTGGAATTGTACTTCTGCCACCAGCCGTCTGACTTGGTGAGTGTCTTGTTGCATGACAAGGGTCCGAACCTACGAGAGCCTTGGTCTGTCTCTCAGACTCACCCTAGAGCCCTGTAGACTCGCCAAAGACCTGGTTACCAATTGCTGCAGCCATTTGTTTTACTTCGCAATACTAGGAGACTACTTACTCCCCAGCCTTTTGTGTTCACAGGTAACTGATACTTTTGTTCTTTCTAGGTCCTGGCTGATGTGTTCAACACCCCAGTGTACACTATTGATACCGCTAACTCTGCTTGTCTTGGGTGTGCTTACAGAGCAATTCATGGTAAGCTTGCATTGAAAAGCAGTCTGAGCACCCTGTGTGTTTAAATTTCCATATAACCAATTTCCATGATTTAAGTTAAAGATCAGGCCCAGTTACAGTGGGTGCATTTACATGTGAAATTAGTGCGATTTAATAAATGCCAGCACAGTTTGTGCTGGAGTTTATTGCTCCTGGGTGCAGTGTTTACATGTGCACCTGGGACCGCAGCACGTTGAGCTGGGTTGGAGCAGCCCCAGCTATCAGGGAGCCCAGGGGCTCAGCGTGCTGCAGAGGGGCTGGCTGGGGCATGAAGGTACTACAGTGCAGGGCCAGCTGGCAGGCAGCCCTGCATTGTAGCAACCTCATGCCCCAGCCAGCCCCGGTTACCATCTACGCATGCATTATGGCAGAGTAAATAACTCTGTTGTAGAATAGTGCTTGTCTTGAGCAGCACTGCAGAGCTAGTTTACTGTGGCCTATTACCAAGGCATGTGTAGACAGTGATGCTTTACTGTGGAGCTAATTAGGCAACTCTGCAGTAAGGGTCTTATGTAGATGCCTTACTGTGGGAGAGTAATTGCAGCTTAACTAATTTTTACTGTAGAATCCAGGGTTGGGATCCCTGGGGCAGAGAGTCTGCTTGAAGGAGGATTGAAGATGCAGCAGCACAAACTGCCTGCAACCACCTCTCAGCCAAGGGTGGTGCCTGGTAGTGCCTGAGACCAGCTGAGGAGGGCATGGAGCCTTGGGGTGCTGATCTTCTAACTGCAGAGACTCTTTTACTAATTAAAGCTCCCCTCCCCTTCCTGAATCCACAAGGCCTAGCAATAATTCTGGCGAAACGGGAAGCATTAAAATCAACCTGCATCAATCTTGCAACTTTTTAATGACAAAACAACAGCCAGAATGTACAAGCTGCCCTGAGCTCCACATTCAAGCTGTGTGCACTTCATGGTGTAAAATCATAAATCTCTGGATGTTCTTAAGTGTGTTCAGCCATTTCATTTACTGCAATACATCACTAGTTATAATGCAACAGCCAGAGTCCCAGAAGGAAAGGTGTTAATTAATTTATGTGTATTGATGCAAACACTTGTATGTTAATGATAGCTTCTTAGAGGTTTAATAGAGTTGAATCCCAGGAAGCTCTTTCTCCTTCAGGTATTTTAAAATGGTTTAATAGATCATGACATGGGTTCTTGAATATTTTACTTCTGAACGAGTTAACAAATATGAGCCAGATCCTGAAGCCCTTATTTGGGCAAATTCCCCTGGGCCCCACATGGGCAGTTTTGTCTGTTTAGAGATTTCTGAAATAAATGAATAGGCCTTCTGCTGGTTTGGAGAGGGTGTGATGTTGAGACAGGAGTCTGGCAGAGACAGCAGAGGTGACCACAAAAACATCCGAGTTTTAATTTTAGAAGCAAATTCTGCCTAGGATACATGGTGCAGCCTCCGTTGACTGTACTCTTGTATCTGGAGACAGAGCAGAAACTCCGCGCAGCAGAGAACCTGAGTCAGTGATTTTAACATACAAAATGTTCATTTTATTTCTTTAAAAAAGAAAAAGCTGCAGTGGGTAGCGGAAACAGCGGCATCAGATTATCAGCAGGAGCAAAGCATGCTGAGAACACTTCTGCATTTATAGGAATCTCATTTCCCAATCTAACTCCAGTCTTGTTCAGAATTTGTCCTCCACTTCAAAGTCAACCCGAACCATTCCAATACCTGCTGTGCTGCAGGCAGCTTCTTTGCCAAGGATTGCAGCTTGATGTGTACAGCCTCCATGAAGATATGTGCAGTTCATTTCATACAGCTAGTAGATGGGGATTCCCTGTCACTGTTGTAGTTGTGTTTGAAATCTTTGCTCAAGTCCTCTCCTGACCCAGTCCCTGAGGCACGCTGAGCGTGGTTTTAAATGGCACTTTTGATTGATGCAGCTCAGCTGCCTTGGCCGGGTAGAGGGATTGTGTTCAAGTGAAGACTTGCTAATATAAATGAAATATTGATGGCCATTATAATTTATATCTGCAAATACAGGAATCCACAGTTGGTCCAGGGTTTTTGGCAGGAGTAACAAAGAACACCTGAAATGCTGTACTTTACTCTGTAAGGCAAAATGCTTCAGTAATTGGATTCCCTCTGATTATACAGCTGCCACGTATGTCCTTATATTTTAATCATTAGTTGCAGCATGGTTTCTTGATATTTTTTCATGCTGCGCCTCTGTGTTTTTTAGGGTGTTTGTCCTTGAATCTCCTCCTCCTCTATTTCCACTGCTTTTTGCTGTATTATTGGTGTCCAAAATGATTTCTGATATTGTTGAACCTGCATCTCTGCTGCTGGTCTATTCTCTCGAGTACAAATTGAATGATGGACAAAAACTCAATCTTGGGAGTCCCCACTTCCTGACTAGTGCATTGGCATGTAAGATCTTTGCCATTTATCCTTCACTTTTGAATACTGACCTGACCAGGGAGAATCAATATAATGTATTAATTTGCCTGTGAGTCAAGGCACATCCCTCATCTTGTTTTTGTGTATTGATCAGGATTGCGATTCTCGTTGCAGGGCTGGTGGCAGAGACAAGCGTGTCCTTGGCTGATGTTGTGAAATTAGCACCAGCGCCTAGATTAGTTGTTACACCAGCTGCTGAGGCTGATGAGGTGAGTGAGCTTTGCAGTGTTGCCATTTTTCATTTTATTTCCTGCGTACTTCAAAGTGTAGTGGTTGGTATTAATATTTTTCACTGAAATGGATGAATTTAGATGTGTTAATCTACTATGTATCCTTGTTATAAGGATTGATTTGGGAGATCCTTGCTATAATGACCCTATAATGCTTAAGTGATCACTACTTCCAGATCTGTAAGAGTGAATTGCCCTAATCGGATCTGGCAGAGAGCAAAATCTTCCTTCAAGGAGAGAAAAGGTTATAGTTCAGGTTTAATGCCAAGGCAGGTCAGTCAGGTCCTAACTGTTAATTGACAAAATAGTCTTAATTTGCCTGCAGGCAGTTGACACTGAGGCAGGTGTGAATGGACTTGTTTTCTCCCCTTGGAAAACATCGGAAAAGATCTCTTCCAGCCTGGTCCTTAACATTGATCCTTAATTACTGATGAGAGGAACACACATCTTCTCGGATAGCTTTCAGTCTGAACAGCCAAATGATTCCTAACTACCAAGAATGCTCCCTCTAACAAATTTTCGCTACAGACATCCTTTAATGTTCCCTGTAAAAATTAAGCTGGTGTTAAGCAGGTAACAGGATTTCATAGTTCATATAAACTATGGCAAAGCTCATCTTTGGGACTTCTAATGTCCCATTAAAAGGCAGTTTTTCCCAGCTGAAGTTCTAAAAAGCCTTAACTTTATTAGAGTTTCCTATGCATAATTTAACATTATATGATAAATCGACAGTATGCAGCAAGAAACCTAGCTAATACTATTTTTAGTTGTAGCTGTCCTGAATCTAAATATCTTCAACATCCACTCATTTCAATTGCCGGCAAACATCTAGACAGCCATGAATCTTGCATTAAAAACCAGATGCACGGTAACTGCAGACATTCAGGCTTTAGAGCTTTTATTTAAATTCTTGGGAACTACCAAACCACCAAATTTCCACCTAAATGGGTAGAGGAATACCAGGCAGGACCAGACATAATGATGAAGAAGCGATCGTGCTGCATTGCATCTATACTTACTAGTAATTTTAATTCTTAAACAGTGTGAGATTATGACAATCTAATACACACCCCTTTCAGAAATATTAAGACAGTCAGGAACTTAAAACTGCATGATCTGATTTTGCTTACTTGATTGCTTATTATCTTTCCCCAATTTTTAAAAAGATAAATTAATATTGGCGAGCCCTGCTCTGGCTTTTGTCCCTAGAGATATGACTTTGAAGAACACTTGTAAGAGCACAGGGCTGTCCCCCATGCAAAAGGTAGCTCTTCTTACTTGTGTGGATTGGGGCAGGGTCATGAGTTCAGGCACACCTCCTATTTAGTGCCCCCCTTTGCTGTGAAGTTTGAAGTTTTGAGAATGCAGTTACCTCTTACAGCAGTGCAAAAGGAGGAACATAGTCACAGTCACAGCCTGGCTGGAAATACCAATGGCAAATTCTTCTGCTCCTTTTCCATTTACTCGCATCCATATAGAGTGCCTGGGAAGCTAATAAGAGTTAATTATCTCTGTCTCAATGCCCTTCTTCTGCTTTTTTCCACTTGGTTAGACCTGGCTCCCCTCACTCATTTTTTATTGGATATGAAACGACATGGAGGCTGTGAATTATTGCTTCAATTGATACTGAGTGCATGATAGAGAAGGTAGTGACCAAGCGGCAGGCTGAAGAATAACCATTTCTGCACTTGGGTTTTATGTCCCAGCTGCATCCCATTAAAAACAGCTTCTTGCAATTACAAATTCCACACCAATTTCCTTCTCCCTGTCCTGTAATTTTACAGTTGATAGTGGATTCCCTGGCTAGTTTCATGGCTGTGAAACTGCAGAAAGCCACAGGGCCTGTCAGTAATACAGTGTGTTAGCATGCACAGTGCAGTAAAAATTCATAATGTGATGAGTCAGTTTGGTTTGGGTTTTTTTGCAGGGCTGCATCTCCCTGTCTGTCCAATTTCATTCTGTTGAGTTTAGTGGCTTTTGCTTAAATGACGGTTCTTTTTATAAACTTCAAAGTCATCCTGAGGTTAAGATCTGCTGCACTCAGGAGCTCTTGTAAGGCAGCCTGGCTAACCAGTGTGAAGTTGCCCTGATCACTTCCCTTCATGGTCAGGCAAGGGCCAGGCCTCAGCAGCAGAGGGAGAAACAGGTCAGAGCTCAGGAGTCTGGTTTGGTTTCATCCTTTCTTCGACGCAGGTTTTCAGCAGCAAGCACTGGTCATGAGAAGGGGGAAACCTGATTGCGGATGGAAGTGAAACACTACATCTGAGTTCATTTAAATCCTGAATAGGAGGGTCTATGTACATACAGTGGAACCGGATTCCTCCTGTTGTAGTGTGCTTAGGTTCCCCTGTGGATGTGGAGGGTGTGGGAAGGTTATTTGACACAGAGTCATTTGCCCCTTATAGGTAATGCTTTGTTGCATTACCTGTACAGAGGCTGAGGATCATCTGCAGTCTTTGCACTCACTTAAATGCAAGAGCCTGTGGTTTTAGCACTGCCAGCTATACCAAAGAGGAGGAGATGAGCTCAGGACTGGCCTGTCCTTAGGCACTGGCTTGTGTCCCTACTGGTAATTAGTGGTAACAGCGGGCTCCCCCTGCATTGCTAGGGGGTCTGAGGCCTGCCATGATCCCTGCGTCTCTGCATCACTCCCGGACTGCTCGGGCAAATGAGATGCTGAGAGCCATTAAACAAAGAACATAGCTCTTGCAAGAGGTAGTGGATTAATAATGGAAGTCCCTTAAGGAACAGCTGTCATAGCACCCTTGCGAGCATCCCTTACAGGACACCACCCAGCTTGGGAGGGACCATTTCTGAGGGGATGAATCATTCTCCGTAGTCCAAATCACGAACCTCTCTTACCTAGTAACCCTGTAGTGTAAAACAGCTTGCCACTAGCAACTGGGCCTACTTCCCATGAAGTAGGTGATGGAACAAACTCATAAAATATTGGAAAATGTGGTAACCTTTGGTTACTACCTTCCTAGGGTGAACTCAGCACACTAGAGAGGAGATCTGATGAGCTATTTGCCTATCTTAAAAATAAAGGGCACTTACTTCCTTCAGAGCTCTTAAGGAAGAAGATTAATCAGAACCACTAGGCATGACAGAAATAACCAGGAGACCTTATAACAATAAGTATATGCTAACAGACAGTAAGAATCCATTATTACAGCATTAAAATGCAGCTCTATTTTAGTAATCTATTACAAGCAGAGATGCTTGGCTTGTTAGTTAATTAAGCAAAAAGGCATGAGAGGGAATATGATTATCTGGAGATAATCACATCTCTGGTGTTTTTACAAGCCATGTACCTGTGAAGTGGTGTAAGATTTGTTTTAGTGCCATTGTGCAGGGAAGCATTGGAAGGATGCGGTGCAGTCCACTATACTGAAGATGCATAGCTTTTAATTGTGTCCTCTGTTCCATTCATAAATTTTGGATAGATCCAGTCCTTGTTGGCTGTTATAATACATTAGAGGGGTGTGGTAATGGAGCAGCTTGTATTGTTGACTATATTATTATTACTAGCTGTAGTAGCTTTCACCCAGAAGGCTATCTATTGTGCCAACTACTGCCCAAATAAGGGAGAAGAAAATAGCCTCTGCCGTAGAAAGTTCACAACCTAATTTTGGGATGAGGTGTAGCAGGAGGATGAAATGTGGGTCAGAGAGCAAAGACAGACTTCAGATTAGAATAGATAACTACCTGTTTCAGAGAGTCATTTTAATCCTAAAATGAGTTTATTTTGCATCAAAGACAGTAGACTTAGTCTGAACTGATCCTGTACTATGCTATAACAGTTTGTTATCGTGGTATTTTTATGGAGCTGTTGAGCCCTGGGAATGTGAGCGACTGTCAATGGGTGCATCTACGCATGCTGTTAATGTGAACCAATAAACTCTGGTGCTGTTTGTGCTGGAATTTATTGCTCCTAGGTGCTGCATTTAAACGTGTGTCCGGGACCACAGCACGTTGAGTTGGGTCAGAGCAGCTCCAGCTGGCAGGGGACCTGGGGGTGGGAAGGGGGTTTAGCTTGTCAGCCTGGGGCTGCCCCAACCCAGCCTAATGTGCTGTGGAGGCACTAGGATGCTATGTTATGGGGCTAGCCAGCCCCATCAGCATCTACACTTGCATTGTGGTGCATGAAATAACACCACCCTAGGGTAGTACTTGTAAACACCCTATGGCGACGTTTATTAGTTTACTGTAGCCACGTATAGAGGCTGAGACTTTACTGCAGAGCTAATTAGTCAGGTCTGCAGTAAACGTCTCGTGTAGACTCCCCCAGTGTGCAGCCAAATAATCCCAGTGATGAAATCTAGAGTTTGGAACGTCAGCTCTCAAAGTCATGCCTACGGATCACTGTAATGCTGCAGAGTTGGCTCTAAAGATAAGAGGGTGGGCAGTAAGAAAGCGAAGACGATATAGGCAAATAATGAGCTTCATGTTTTGATACGTGTGATTGCTTTTGTTTAATATTCTGCTTTGAGATGTGACAAAGAGGGAATTTATGTTCCAGCATGTTTATTTATGCATCCGTGGGTGTTCTTTATTTCTGTTGGGCCTCAGTTATAAAAAATAGACCTCTTTAATTGATTTCAGGAGGATTTTTTGGAGGCAGTTAGGAGGCTTTATCAGCACTGATGTCAATAGAATGCAAGTACTGGATGCATAAGGAATAATCCTCTATGGGCGCCTCTACACGAGATGTTTACTGTGCAGTTGACTAATTAGATGCACAGTAAACATCTCAGTGTCTGCACGTGTGGGGTCTGGAGTAAACTAATTTACTCCTCAGCAGGATAGTACTTGTAAAAAAAACTCCACAGTGTCGCATGTGTAGACACTGCCTGACTGGTGGGACATGGGGGTATTTCAGTGGGGAGGCCTCCTGCCAGCTAGCCCCACACCGAAGCTCCCTCATGCCCCAGCCAGCCCCTCTGCAGCACACTGAGCTGGGGGAGCATCTCTGGGCTGGCAGGATGACCCCCCTGGGCTCTTTGCCAGCCAAGGCTGCTCTGTCCAGTCTCCACATGATGCACATGAATAAACTGTGGAGCTTATTGCTCTGGAGTTTATTGAGGTGCTTTAAGTGAACATGTAGATGTCCCGTATGAATATAGCCACATATATGCCCTAGGTGAGACCCTCAACTGGTTGACATTCGGGCTCACTGCTTGCATGAGTCTGCGTATAAAGTACCAGTCACCAACACCTGCATTGCAAGGGACTGTGTTGTGCCAGTAGTATCTAGTCTGTCTTCAGAACTCTTCAGTGAAGTCAGTACAAGGCAAGAGTTCCCAATCTATTTTGTACCACTTCCCTGCTTCCCAGCATCTTACAACCTGTCTTCTGATTCAAGCCCATCTGCAGTAATTGAATTTCCTTGGGGCCTGCGAACCCTTAGCTTGGGAACCACTGACCTCTGCATAGGAATGAATTTTGCTGAAAGTGAACGGAAGTAAAGCAGGAGAAATAGTTCCCCTCCTCTTCCCCCGCATTCATCCAGTATAGGTGTAATGTAGATTGCAGCACTTGTTCACAGTGACGGCTGCGAAAGCTGCTGCAGATGCTTGAAATTTGCTAGTTGGCAGGCAGAGTGTTCAACCCCAGTAAAACAGTGAAAAACATTGCATCACTAAATGCAGCTGTTCATTTGTCTTGACGCATTTTAATTTGGAGTGATGTATCCCCGACAATACTTCATAGCATGTTAGGAACCATGCTGCTATATATTTTGTGGAAATGATATGGTGTACGTACGAGACCTGCTTTCTTAGTAACACAGTGCTCTTGGTAACAATACAGTGCTCCTCTATTAAATCCTTGCTGAAGAGTCTGGTGTGGCCGCCAGGGTTCATCAAATGTACAGATTAGTATAGTGAGAATTAGTGAGGCTTGACCAGAGATGTTTCAGTAAATAAAAGAGCTATTTTGTATGATGCAGTGATACTCCTGGTACAACTGTAACTGTTTGCTCAGTATTTTGTATGCTCCTGCATATATCTATATCTATATATATTTATACAGACGTGTGTGTGTGTGTGTGTGTGTGTGTATAAATATATAGATATATAGATATATATATAAAATTTGAGAGAAACAGAGACAACAGCATTCTTCCGGGTGGGCATATTCAACAGGCACTGAGAGCAATTTGGCACACAGTACATGCAAGGCATTCATAGAGATGCTTATAATTAGATGCAGTGTGATGTGCTTTGAACTTCCATAGCTGCTTTTAACCAAAGATCTCTTTCTTTTCATTGTATAGATAGGAGGAATTGGGGCACTGAAAAGTTAAATGAGTTGCCTATAGTAATGGAGTCAGCCAGCAGCAGAGAGAGGAATATAGCCCAGGTTTCCTGATTCTTAGTTTGATGCTCTAATCATGAACTAAAAGCATGAACTAAAAGAAGTTGTTATATCCTTAGATCAACATGGTTACAACCTACACCCCCAAACTAAAACATACATTTAAAAACCCTGTCAATAAAGAAGGCTTAAGCAAGTATAGAGAGTATATTCGTACCCACCACTGACCTATTATAGGCTTACCTTTGTATATTCATTCTAGACTTCCCTCTGATGTCTTTAACTTGCTGTGGAAATTTGCTTTAACTGTGCAACAACTTACTGGCAAGGAGCAGAATTCATCAAAGCAGGCTTCTCTGTTGCTGAATTTAACCAGCGAGTCCCTCTTAACTGTCATACTGGAGAGTAAGAAATTTGGTGCTGAACTCCAAGAACAAAAAGATAAATCCCCGTGTCACTGGTCAGATTGAAACAATTACTCAGGGGAAGGGGAACTCCAGCACTGAAGACCTTGCAGTCAACTGAAACAAAAGGTCAAAGCATCACAATTTTTTTGTTTTTTTTTTCAAATGCAGCAGAAACTTAAACAATTTTTCTTTCTTGTGAAAAGTTCATAGAATCATAGAAGAGGAGGGCTGGAAGGGTCAGGAGTCCAGCCCCTTGCTCAAATGTAAACTATCCCTTTCTAAACCATCCTAGATCTCTAACCCAATTGCACAAATTTCCAAGGACAGGTATTCTATAACCTCTCTAGATAATCTGTTCTAATGTCTAACCACCCCCGCAACGAGAAACTTCCTGCTAATATCCAACCTAAATTTCCCTTGCAGCAATTTAAGACTGTTACTCCTTGTCCCCTGTGGCCACAGAGAACAGACTAACAGCATTCTCTTCAGAGCCACTCTTCAGGCATTTGAAGATTGCTGTTGAATCCCCCCTCAGTCTTTTCTTTTCCAGACTGAATCGTCCCAGTTCTTCCAGCTTTTGCTTGTAAATTATTTTTCTTAGACCTCTGAATTTTTTTCTTGCTCACTGCTGGACCCTTTCTAATCTGTCCACATCTTCCTTGAAGTGTGGTGCTAAGAACTGGATACTTCACTCTGGATGAGGCCATACCAGTGCCAAACAGAGTGGAAGAATCACTTCCCTTGATTTGTAAGTGATGCTTCTGTTAATACCATCCAGTATACTATTGACTTTGCAACAAGAGGACACTATTATTGGCTGTTGTTCAGTTTCTGGTCCATGATGACCCATAGGTTCTTTCTTGTAGCACTGCAGCCTACCTGATCATTCCTCAGTCTATATTTGTGCACATAATTGTTCCAACCTAAGCGTAGGACTTTGCACTTGTCCTACTGAATTTCGTTCACTTAATTTCCCACTAGTTCTCCAGTTTATCAAGGGCATGCACAATGCTGATCCCACCCTCCAGTGTGTGCAGTTGCTCCTGGCGTAGTGTCAGCTGCAAATTTGGTTTGGGTGCAGGTTAGATTTTGAGCCCTTCAGGGTAGGATTTGATGGCACCAAACTTTTTTCAACTGGCCTTGTAAACTTTTAGTGACATGCGATGAAAATCTTGTGCAACCAGCTGATCTTGTGAGGGGTCTGACTGCTTTGAACTATAAGAACAACAATAGTGTTTTTCCTGGTGTTTACCCAAGATACAGAACAGCAGAGCATATTTAAGAGGGGATTTGAATCCAGTGGTTTTATTTTTTGTAGTCGCAGCAAACCTGACGCCACTTCCAGCAGCCTCAGTACAGGATGCTTGTGGGGTTGCTTGTGACCCCTCCATCCTGGCAGAGATTGTAATGAAGGATTTGGGGTAAGACAATGGGAATAGTAGTATAACGGAGGGGAGGCAACAAGGGCTAATGCACTGTTACGCCTCTGAATGGAAATGTGGACAAGGCCCTGCATAGCCTTAGGCAAATCCTGGAGCCTGGACTAGCACCATTGGCACAGAGTGGCTACATGCTAAGAAACAAAAGGTAAGAAGTCAGAGGCAGAGTTGTAAAGACTGAGCTTAGGAAACTCGAATTAGTGTGGTGAAGAAGAGAGGAAAGGATAAGTGTGCGTATAATGGGGTGATATGGCTGGAATGACAGGCAAGAGAGTATCTTAGTCGTAGTGTTTGAATATCCTGAGGATTTCAGTGTGGATGTTGGGGGCCAGGGAGGGCATGGGTTTTGGTTGGGTGACTAGGAAGGTCATTACAGAGGAGGACATATTAAACTGAAGGTTAATATTAATTAGACCATATTAAAGGTCTTGTGACCTTACTAGAGGTTGTTGCTTACCTCCCCTTGGATTAATGATTTCTGCATATCACAAGAGCACGGCGCGAAAATGTACTACATCTTCACAATAGCAACTTCAGTGTATATCGTAAAATTGAGCTGTGAAAGAGCTGTGAAAATGGGCCATGAAAAAAACTGGGGGGAAAGAGGAATATTCGTTCCTGAGGGAATTTCGGAGAGACTGCAGTCAAGGGAAGGGTGACTACTTTGGATTGTTCAAACTGCAGAATGTTTTAAAATGTACCTTTTTGAACATGTTCATGTATGCTTCTCTTTCTTTCTTTAAGATCTATCTTCCTCTTCTGGAAAGATACGCAGAACTTGAACAAAAGGTGCTCTGCAATCCAACCTCATCTGGTTAAATAACAAAGAAAAATCTACCGCTCGCCTGTAGAGATGCCTGCCGAGAAGATTGTAAAAAAGCTTATCAGAATTGACTGGATTTGTTTAAGCCAGTCTTCCGTGCTACGTACCTGAAACATAGTCTAATTAATACAAATCAAAATGGTTATTTTTAAAGTTGGCAATGGAAAGATTCTGAAAGATTTACATCTTCCATGAATCGGTTCGGGTGGTTGTGTGCGGTGTCCGGTTCCTTTCAGAACGGTGCTGAGCATGTTGTTTTCTCTGGATAATTCTGCCAATCTGTCTGTCCATCTCTCTCCGTTGGCATGTCTCCCTACTTTGAGTGTCTGTATCTCGTCTTCCCTGGGCCTGCCTGTTTGTATATCTGTTTTTCTACTGTATCTTTTTCTTTCAGTCTATCAATGTTATCTGGACATTTTCTGCCTCTCTCTCTCTCTGTCTCTCTCGCTCTCTCTCTCTCTCTGCCATAACCGTCTTTCTGTATATCTGTCTGTTATATTTATACCAGCGTTCACTTAAAATAAAGTCCACAGAAAATAACTGCTGTTAGATTTTCTTGGCCCTTTTTTTTTTTAAAATAGGAGCTTTATGTGTTATAAAGATGGATACATATTTATGAAAATCCTGTGTGGGATCCCCAAAGCAAGAAGTCCCTTATTAGGTGGTGGTATGGTGAGTCTACCTGGATCAAGATGGAACATCACGACAATGCGAGGTCTCGGTTGGCAGGGCTAACTGCACCTTGTCGTGCATCCACAGGTGCATCTCAAGTAGAGACAGGGAGGTGATCCTCCCCCTCTATGCGACGCTGGTCAGGCCACAGCTGGAGTACTGCGTCCAGTTCTGTGTGCCCCATTTCAGGAGGGACGTGGACAACATTGAAAGGGTCCAGAGGAGGCCACACGCATGATCCGGGGACTACAGGGCAGACCCTACATTGAAAGACTGCAGGACCTAAACCTGTTCAGCCTTCACTAGAGAAGGCTGAGGGGGGACCTGGTGACTGTCTATAAACTCACTAGGGGGGACCAGAATGGACACAAGTTATTAGAGAGTAGATTTAGATTAGACATCCGCAAGAACTACGTCACAGTCAGGGCGGCTAGGAGCTGGAACCAACTTCCTAGGGAAGTGGTGCTGGCTCCTACCCTGGGGATCTTTAAGAAGAGGCTTGATGACTACCTGGCTGGACTCATCTGAGTCCAGTCTTTTTCTCCCGCCCAGACGGGGGGGTCGGGCTTGGAGATCTACAAGGTCCCTTCCGACCCGACTTCTATGATTCTATGATCACATGCAAACTTTTGGGGTTGCATGTATATAACTTGGAAACTTCCTTGTGGGCTGATTATTTGGGATGCCATTATTACCTCTGTACTGGGTGGCATTTGACATTAGAGCTTCCAAATGGGGTGAGGGGTGGGGGGAAAAGGGGAGGGAGTAGGAGGGAAGATGTTTAAATAAAGTAAAACCTTATGAACAATGTTTCCCCCTCCTTGCTTTCGGGGAAAGCAGAGGGGGATAGTTTTTGCTGCTCGCTGGCTTTAGAGAATGTTGCTTACCTGCTGCCTCTATTTTGGATATCCTGGCTGTAGAGCTGTGCTTGCTATTCTGTGCGTTTTGAGTATGAGTAAAGGGTCACACTTGGAACATGCTATCAGACCATGAAGATGGCCCCTACATTCAACAAGCCTTTCCCCTTTTATTGATGACACCAAGCAAAATCAGTGAGTTGCCTTGCTCTGGCTTTCATAGTTTCATAGTAGCTAGAGTCGGAAGGGACCTAGGTAGATCATCTAGTCCGACCCCCTGCCTTAGCAGGAAAGAGCACCAGGGTCAGATGACCCCGGCAAGGTGCTCATCTAACTTCCTTTTAAAAATCCCCAGGCTAGGAGCCTGCACCACTTCCCCTGGAAGCTGGTTCCAGGCCCTAGCCGCCCTGACTGTGAAGTAGCGCCTCCTAATATCTAATCTAAACTTACCCTCCGCCAGTTTGTGACCGTTATTCCTGGTCACTCCTGGCAGCGCACGGGGGAACAGGGACTCCCCCAATACCTGCTGATCCCCCCTGACCAGTTTGTAGCAGGCCACAAGGTCCCCCCTTAACCTTCTCTTGTGGAGGCTAAACAGGTTCAGGTCCCGTAGCCTCTCCTCATAAGGCCTGCCCTGCTGACCCCTGATCATACGAGTGGCCCTCCTCTGAACTCTTTCCATATTGTCCACGTCCCTCTTGAAGTGTGGCGCCCAGAACTGGACGCAGTACTCCAGCTGCGGCCTGACCAGTGCCGCATAGAGGGGGAGGATCACCTCTTTGGACCTGCTCGAGATGCATCTGTGGATGCATGACAGGGTACGGTTGGCCTTCTTGACTGCCTGCCCACACTGCCGGCCCATGTTCATCGTGGAGTCAATGACGACTCCAAGATCCTTTTCCGTCTCCGTGCTGGCAAGAGGGGAGTTCCCCAACCTGTAAGTGTGGTGCCGGTTCTTCCTCCCCATGTGCAACACCTTGCACTTCTCAGTGTTAAACCCCATCCTATTCTCATCCGCCCACCGTTGCAACCTGTCAAGGTCAGCTTGTAGCCTATTGCACCCTTCTAGTGCACCCACATCCCCCCACATCTTAGTGTCATCAGCAAACTTGAACAGGGTGCTTTCTACCCCCTCATCCAAGTCACTGATGAAGATGTTGAACAGTGCGGGCCCGAGGACCGAGCCCTGCGGAACCCCACTGCCCACGTCCTTCCAGGTCGAGAAGGACCCATCCACTACCACCCTCTGGGTGCGGCCCTCCAACCAGTTGGCGACCCATTTGACCGTGTGGGCATCGACACCACAGTCTCCCAGCTTTTTGATGAGGACAGGGTGAGAGACAGTGTCGAAAGCCTTCCGGAAGTCCAGAAAGACTACATCCACAGCAACCCCTGCGTCTAATGATTTGGTGACCTGATCGTAAAAGGCCACCAGGTTGGTCTGACAAGACCTGCCACTGATGAACCCATGTTGGTTGCCCCTGAGCATGCATTCCCCCGCAAGGCCCTCCTGGATGTGTGCCAGGATAATTTTTTCAAAGAGCTTACCCGGGATTGAGGTAAGACTAACTGGCCTGTAATTTCCCGGGTCCTCTTTTTTTCCCTTTTTGAAGATAGGGACCACATTGGCCCTCTTCCAGTCCTCCGGCACCTCGCCAGAGCACCACGAGTGCTCATAGAGCCGCGCCAGGGGTCCCGCAATGACCTCGGCCAGTTCCTGTAGAACCCTAGGGTGAAGATCGTCCGGACCAGCGGACTTGAACACGTCCAGCCTCTCCAGAAGTACCCTAACTAACTCCTCGCTAACCCCTGGCCCAGGCGTGTCTCTTTCGGGGCCCGAGGGGGGCCCAGCAGGGAGGTGGCTGAACTGGTCCCTACTTAGGAAGACAGAGGCAAAGAAATCGTTAAATATGTTAGCTTTGTCATCTGGCGTGATGACTAAGTTGCCCATCGTGTCCTGCAGGGGCCCCACATTACCCGGGACCCTCTTTTTACCCCCTATGTATTTGAAGAAGGACTTCTTATTGTCCTTAATCCGGGAAGCTAGTCCTATCTCCAACTCTGCCTTGGCCCTCCTGACTGCCCCCCTACATCCTCGGGCGACTGTAACATAGTCCTTCTTGGTGATGACCCCATCTCTCCATTGGGTATATGCCTCCCTTTTAGCAAGGAGACATTCCCGGATGCTCTTAGTGAGCCATGGGGGTTTATGTGCCCTCCTGCTCCCTTTGACCCTTGTTGGGATTACCTCCCTTTGGGCATGGAGGATCGTCTCCTTAAGGAGCAACCACTCACCTTCGACATCTGATTCCCTTCCCCTCTGGGTCCTCAGCGCTTCCCCAACGATCCTCCTTAGCTTGTTGAAGTCAGCCCTCCTAAAGTCTAGGGCTGTTGCCTTGCTGCAGCCCTTTGCCACCTTACGCTGGATGGTGAATTCCAGCAAGCGATGATCACTGTCTCCCAGGTGGCCCATCACCCGCAGCCCCCTCACCAGGTCATCCCTTTACTCTTGTGCTGATGAAATACAGAATCTAAGAAACCTTGCTGAGACGGTCTTCTTCTAAAACAACAGATGTTTCTGCAAGGGATAGGCATAAGCCAGAGCTTTGGATTTTGAATACTTGTTACCTTTGCAGAGCAAGAACTTTATGCTTGTGTATGATTCCTACTGCAGCAATGAGGCTTTTGTACACTACAGTGATATGTAAAAGCCACATTAAAGAACTGTTTGGGTTGCAAAGCCGACACTTCCAAGTTGGGAAATGTTAAAGTTGCCTGTACAGCTTTAATTCAGCTTTCTTGTGCATATGCACTAGGACAACCTTTAACAACAGGACCATGTGATATTTCTTCTCTCCTTGCAGAAGTTAGGAGGTATGTAATGAGTGAGATGTGGATTTGCACAAAAAGAAAGGATGGCCACATGCTTAAGGCAATTGAATACTGCCATGAAGAACTGGACTCTCTCCATCACTCTGATTTTGGGCAGGTTGTGTCAACCAACTTCTATCGTGACAACATAGTGATATCCACATTGTGTTTGACAGGGAGGAGCCTTTATATCCATTGCACAAAACTGCCACTTGAGGTAATAAGGAACTAGTAGCAGTAGCTGGCCTTTTTCTGAATGGGCCTGGAAAGATGGTATGTTTACACTGGCACTGTCAGCTGCCCTGAACTTTTTTGACGATGTCTACATAGAAATCAAATAAATAAATATAATTGGATTTTATACCAGTGGAAAAATGGAGTGGAGGGATGATATAATTTCCTACACTGGTATCTTTGCCCAATCTAATATAGAATCAGAGGTAAAACTACAGTGGTGTAAGTAACACTGGTGTAGGTATTGTCTGTTTACAGCTTATTCCAAGATAGCTGTGCAGTAATAGCATCTATTTCCTGCAAGTGCACTGGGATAACTGTTCATGTCTGCTAGAGCCCAGTTTTATTTACATTGATTTACAACGTGGATACATTGAGTTACACTGGTGAAAAATGTGTCTCTTACAGGATCTCTGTGGGTCAGCACTGAATAGGGATGGGACACTTTGCAGGGGGTATTACAGATATTAGCTGACTGAGAAATGTTGAGACCCAGGGATCTTGGGTTCTGTTGTAAGCTTGGAGGGGTCATGGACACAGACTCTTCTGCCCTTTCCTCTCCACCCAGAAATGATCCCTCCAGGCCTGACCTCTCTTACTTGATCTCCTTCCAGACCTGCCTCTTCCCATTTCTGGCTCCTTGTCTCAGTCCTAGTTTCGTCACCTAGCTTCCAGGCTTGTCAAACCAGTCCTATCATGTTCTCCCCCAGGCTGCTCATCCAGTCTCCATCTCGCTGTTCAGTTCCTTGCTCCAGTCTCTTTCCTAAGCCAGTGCCATTTCTTCCCTACCTTCTCATCAGATTAATCTCCCCCTCCTCCTCAACTGCTTCCCCACCTCAGTCCCAGCCTCCCATGACTGCTTATCAGATCCCAGTTCTGGTCCCCATTACTTCCCTAGTTTCCAGTCCCAGGCTCTTTGGCCCACCAGTGCGAGCCCGAAGTTTCCCTTTCTCACTCTGGCTTCCTATGCCCATGTGCACAAGGTCTGATACCCTCTGCATTTGAATCAGATATCTTCACACTGCCCGTTCCCATCAGGGGGAGGGCTGCCAAGAGCGTGCTAGATGCAGTCTTTTTGCTCTCGATTCAGATGCCAGGACCTGGCTTCTTTTGCAGCAGCCTGGAGCTGTAATGGCAGAGGGAGTACTCTGTCCTGGCCTGGAGCATGTCCAATGCAAACAGGATGTTTGAGGAATTTAGCTGGTAAAATCCAAGACGTTTCTATTGAGCACATATGAATTGGGAAGTTGAGAAGACTTCTGCTGGCTAGATTTGAATGGTTTCTCTCAAAAACCGTATCCATGGTGCACAGGTCACCACCCTCTGACAAATGGCAAGTTCTTACCCCAAAGTACGGGAATGGCAGAGCTGGAGATAAAGGCACTGGAATTTTTTAGCATTGGGCACAAAACCGTGCACTTTCCCTTTGCTGCCTTCTGCAAAACAGCTGGACCCTTTGGGCTGAAAGTTTTATCCAAAACCAGGACCTAGAAGTGCAAACCCAGCCAAGAAAATTTCTGCTCAAATGGTTACAGATCATAATCAACTGAAAACCGGATGTTATCTAAGGAAGTATTGGACACCCTTACCTACAATTAACTAATCATCACCCATCTATCCTGTGCCAAGCCATTAAACTGAACAGCTCTGAACTCTGGACCTGGAACTGGAGCTTTTCCAAACATTGTGACTTCAGATCTTTTCTAGCATCTCAGGCCAGGATCCAGAACAGTGCTTAAGCATCCTTATGGAAGACAGCGCTTCAGCATGTATTGAGCATTAAGCACACACTTGCATTTCATTTGGTTCAGCGCACATGTAAGTGCACTCCTGAATTAAGGATATTTGGGGCCTTTGTTAATAATGGTTAGTAAAAGGGGTAGGAGAAGATTACACTGAAGGGCCTGACTTGTAAGGAGCAACATCAATGAAATGTTGCCCGCTGCACATTACAGACAAATGCTTCTGTTCCGTTCGTCTGGATGAGGGCTGCTGAGCCACCTTTAATTAGCTGGGCTATCACTGGTGCTCAAATGCTTTATCTGTGAATATGAGCAATGCCCTCTTTGTTTGCGACTGAATAATTATAGCGGCCCTTGATATTAACAAGCTTGCTCAGCAAGAGCAGCGTTACAAATCTGTGTTTCAAAAGCAGGGTATGGTATTTTCAGCCATCGCTCTAAAAGGTGGTGTTATGGGTACATGTTTCTTTCTCGCGCTCGTTAAGGTCCACTGCTATAACCGGGTGCCACATCTCACAGCGACAGCCCTTCATTCACTTCCAGCTGTCATTTTGTTATCAAATAGCATTGTAGAGAGGCAGGGAAGAATTGGAAATATTAATTAAACATGAGGAAGCAACATTTCCACAGAGCTCAGAGCCAGGAGGCCTTGGGGCTGTGCCCAGCTCTGCCTCTGCAGTAAATCACTACTTCTGTCTCTGAATAGGGGTAGTAACACTTGCTTTGCTTCACTGGGGTATTGTGAAGTTCAGTTTAATGTTTGTGATAATGCCTTCAACTTTGGTATTGGAGAGAGCTTTATGGGCAAAGGTATATGTGGAATACATAAATGTAGGCACCAAATATAATATTTCTAAGCAGCTCACGAAAAGGAATACTTTGTGCAATATTATTGCTGGGTAGTGAGGGACTGGCATGTAAAGTACGTCACCAGTACTAAAAATAGGTAGCGCCGATGTTACTGGCTGCAACATGGGGATGTGAGGCCATCTGTGTCGATTCCTAATTACCTTTTTACCTAGGACAGTGGTTGCATTGCCAGCTTACTGCTGGAGGCTTTGGCCAGGAGGGCTGGGAAAGACTGAGTTGAGCACTACTGAATTATAGTATTGCTGTTGTGATAGATTTATTAGGGGTAGCCTCTAAGGATTGGTGTCTGGAGTATAAGAATGTATAGACAAACTCTTTCCACCTCACCAAAGTCCCACATAGTCATTGAGTAGCATCAGATAGAATAAGACATAATAAATCTCTTTAAAAGAAGTCCTTTAAAGAAATGCTCTTGTAAGGCTTTATCCATCCTTTTGCTTTCCTTTCCTTGGGTGTGCAGACTGATCTGAACTCAGAGGTCTTAGGGTACACTCCCTTGCATCCATCCTCAAAACCTAGCAACTCAAGGGTCTCAAGCCTTTGTGGACTGTATGTGACTTTCCAACCAGCTTTACTATCATGTTATTCAGGCTTGTTGTTCGCTGCAGTAGGAAAGAGGTCAGTGTTAGATCACAGGTTACCTAGTTAGGAGATAGAGCAGGTTGGCTTCTCAGAAAGTTAACTGGTTCAACTGTATTATGATCTTCTATAGGTGAGAACCTACTTCATCAGATACCATTTGAGGAGACCCACAACCTTTCCCTTAGTCTTGATTCTCCAGTTCATTTGGTTGAGGCTGACCCAAGGTTCTCTCTGCCCCCGAACAGTAACCTTCTTGAGTTTGCTTAGTGGTAATAAGTCTACATTGAAAGTGGTAATGCATTTAGCGGGCATGCTTAAATAACTCTTCCCCAAACACTGACCTCTTCTAATCTAGACAAATCCACTAAGTTTTGTCTTGAAGACTGATCCTACCCAATGGAACCACAGTTTGATTTGCGGGCAATACAAGGAATGACCCAAGCTGCAGCCATACCCTTTAGCAAGATAGCCTGTAGCCCTAATCTCACTCCACCTGAAAAACATTTCATTCTTCAATGCGCTCTTATTGCTACCCACAACCCATGAAAAACTTGTCTTTTTAGGTTAAAGCTTTTTTGTGATGCAACTGAAAACCAGATACAGTTAGTATTTTCTGAAGAGATCCATTTCAAAGAGCTAGTTTTGATTCAGTAGGGGATGAACTGAGAACACCTATGTTCCTGCATTATGTTCTTGCTTTGATAATTAATTGCCCTGAATACCACCTTTCCTGATCCTTGTGGAGTACTATTTTTCTGGCTGTTTTTAACTGTCTTCATTTATGATTGTGGTCAATGCCACAGATCATAGAGCAGTGCAATATGGGATGCATATCTGAAGCAGCAGGAAAGTCTAAAGAGTATTTTCAACAAACGATTTGCTTCGCTTTGCATTTCCTTTGTGCTTGTCCTACAGAAGGAGAGGGAAGAGGAATGTTTTAGACTCTGAATTCAAATGAAGAAGCAAGTTGAGAAGTCCTATTATACCATACAAACAAAAGACACAAGGGTATGATTCTGTACTGTCTAGCACATTATTCAAGTGGTTTAGAACATTATGCCCTTGCAATGTGGGCATACAATACTGCTAAATGTGAATGGTGCCATCTTACTGATGTTTTACACTTCCTTTGCACAAGAAAGATGGTGTACAATGCAATGTACAAGGTAGCAGAGCCAGTAGGCTATAGGCCAGAATGTCCCAGCTCAGGTTAGAGGTGAGGAGGTGTAGGGGCTGAGATCTAGTTACTGTCACTGCTTCTCTCCACCATAGCATGGATGGGATGGGTGGGGGGCGGGAATTGTCTGCTGGCAAATTCTGCTGTAGCCCTGCATCCACATGCCAGATTCAATGGATCTGTGGTAGGTTGCCAGCCCCTACAGTAGAGCATTGGCTGTGTTTCCCTAATAAACTTGCATGTTATCTGAACCCCATGGCTAGGGAAATGTCATGGAAATTTTTTGAGTATGTGCTGCCAGTACAGAAGAGGTTAAACTGACATGCGCAGTTTGAAGCTGTGAGTGGAAATTTCCAAGGCTCACCCAGTCCTTGCCCCCTGGGTGACCTGCGGAGCTGTCAATCATTGTTGACCTACTTTCCCCACAGACGCATGCTCAGATTGTGTCAGCTCCTGACTGAGAGCATGCTCAGTCAGAACCTGACATGAGGTAATCGGACTAGAAATTTCTCTGCGGAGAGCACGCTGATTGGCTACTAAATTGATATAAAAGTTCTGTGAGCCCCTCCCTCGGGGTGGTGGTGTGTGGTGTGGTGGTGGTGTGTGTGGTGGTGTGTGAGGGGAGATCGCGCGGACCAGAGACAGAGGCTGCTGCTGCAGGGACTGTTCTCTGAGTCAGGCTTCAGGGCCTATTGATCTCCTCCTTCGGTGGCTTATTGCTTATTGTACTACGGATTTGACTACATTCATCTGGCTTCCTGACTTACCTTTCGAACTGATTAACGGCTTACGATTTCGGATCACCCTATGGACTTTGTTTAACCCGGTTCCGGATCATCGACCTCGGCTTTCTTCACCACCTACGACTCTGCTCATCCCTCCAACTGACGTTTCCGCTGCTGCATCTTCTGGCTACTGACCTCGGCTTTTCTCATTCGACCACCCGATTTGTCCATTGCTGTGGACTGGCGTCACGCGGTTCAACATCACCGTGTTACAGTTCGTTTTATTGTTTGTTTCGTTGTTTGTGATCCCCATTTATGAGCTGTTGACCAGCCCTGGGACTAGGTCTTCGGACTGAACCTCGTGGGCCAACAGACCCCTTTGTTGTTAATTG
The DNA here is from genome assembly GCF_052110815.1 of Crocodylus siamensis. Lineage (NCBI taxonomy): Eukaryota > Metazoa > Chordata > Crocodylia > Crocodylidae > Crocodylus > Crocodylus siamensis. The sequence continues at coordinate 195,791,714 of NC_143399.1, forward strand.
TTTGTTTGTGTTCCAACTGTAACTGAAGACCTTTCTGCCTACGCCTGAAGCGTAAGTCAAATAAATTCACCTGTCTTTCTCAATCCGCTCCGAGTCCCTATCTCCAGACTCTACGCCGCTAATCCCACCTGTCCGTATCTGATTGCCACCCCGGCCCACCGTGACCTTGGGGCCCGATCCTTCGGTTTTCCCCGACAGGAAAGACATTCAAAAAGCCTGAGCCTGAATTGATTCAATCTTTTTAGGTTAGTCTAACCTAGTCTAGGCTAAATCAGTTTGTAACTGCATGAACATTCTGCGGTGTCTCATGCCTGCAGTGGCTCATACTGAGAGTGGGGAGAGGGGCAGCGGTGCTAGAGCAGCCCTCCCTTCCCTTTGACAGTGCTGAGCTGAGGGGACATGGCAGATGTTCCCCCCACCTCCTGAGCAGCCCAGCAGGGAATTGAGAACAAGTTTTTATCACCCCTAACTGAGTATTTATTACCCCATTAAGAAAACAGAGGGACAGTACCAGCTACCCGTTGATTCTCCCTTAGTCCCATATGCCACAGCATGGACCGTAGCCATCATGTGGTCTGCTAGCTAATGCTGAGGTGTCTGTAAGTTAGAGGAGATGGGGGGGGGGGGAAGGAGCAGGCAAATGCTTGCAGTCTCTGCTCAGCTCCAGCCAGAAAGGGGAGGGGAGGGGAGGGGCCAGCTCTGCTGTGGAGCTGAGAGCCCCGCCCAGCTCAGAGAGCATGCCAGGATGTGGGGAGAGTCTGGTTTAACTTAAACCAGAAAGTAGTCTGGGACAGACATTGCATAAACTGGTTTGACCCAAATCAGTTAAGTCTGACACTGCATTCAACCAGGTTTATCTGAAACTGGTTTCAGTCATTTTCAAACTGGTTTATGTGCACTGAACATCTGTTCTGTTACAGGTTTAAACCAGTTTCTGATCACTTAAACTGGTGTATGTGTAATGTCTATCCCTAGCCCAATGGCAATGCATAGGGGATGCATGTGAGTGCATGTGCACCCCTTGAAATGGGCTGTGCACCCCCTGGAAATGCCAGCTGCAAAACCAGAAGTGCCAGCGGAAGTACACTTCTGGTTTCATCGCTGATGATTTTGGGCTTGGCGATCGGCCACTAGGGACCCCCTCCCCCGGTTGGCGATCTGGTGTTGCCCCCAGACTCGGGAGGCACCAGTCACCCATGCCCTAGCTTATTTGTATAGTTCTTTGCTTGTGATTGCAATAATCCCAGCCTCCACCCACTCTGATTGCTTTTGTCATATCCCAAAACAGCATCTTGGGTCAATCAGTGGAAGAGCTTTGAATCATTCTTCCTATCAGAATGTATGATCTTTTTTTCCAGAGATTTCCCTGCCTCCCAATTTATTTCACCTTTTGATATGCCCAGGAATGGGGTTGTAGCTTCTACTTTTCTCTTCCATGAAGTGTGTTATAGGTTCTAAAGACTCCTTTTCCTTGATATTTTATTGAGCAAGTCTGTCCCCTTTTCAGAGCCATTCTTGTTGCATATTTTACTTTGCTTATCTTGATCTTCTCAGCATCTTAAATACCTTCTTAGCAAGTCTAAAGGAACTCTTCCAATTGTTTTGTGTTGTAGGCTATTTCTTCAGTTCTGTATATGCAAGTTCACTGTGTTCCCTTTCCCTCAGGCCATGTGGTCCAAGAGGTTTAGACAGGAGTGGATGCCATTTCACGTTGGTTCTGTTTAGAGTTATGCTACTGGCTGTGCATGACCTTTGACCAAGTTGATAAGCCACTCTGCCTCAACTAACCCTTAAGTCCAGTGGATTCACACTGACGAAGCTTGTTTAAAGGTTGTATGCCACTTTGAGAGCCTTGCATGAGCGGGTTTTAAGATATTGTTATCCTGAGTAAAACTAGCCCTAATAATAGATTTCCTGATGAAGAGGTATTTTAAAGCGTTGTAACCTGTGCTGCTAGTTGCCTTTTCTCTTGCAGCGTATGCTGTTTTCTAGTCTATTGGGGTAGTGGAAGGCTGCAGCCACAATCATATAGGTAGGATGCTTTGGTCACCTTATTAGGATATAGGCCTGTGACAGCTCTGTGATCCTCAAATTAAACTATACATAGATTAATATAAGGATCCAAGGTATGAGGAAAGCATAGCTGGGCCCAGAGGACTGAATTACAAGATGTCTCCATGGTCCAACAGAAGTCATGAGCTCTGGGCATTGGGACAGAACTCATCTTGGAGATTAGAGCAGCAGTTCCCAAACTGTGGGTCATGACCCCAAATGGGGTCGCAACATCAGCAGATGGGGTTGTGGGAAGTGGGGGTGGGCAGAGTGTGGGGAGCCATGCTGTGGAAATGGGGCCATAGGTGGGGTCATGCTGAGGAAAGGTTTGGGAAGCTGGATTAGAGCATCTCTTAAATTAAAAGGAGAGTCTTGTGATTTATGCACTGGGCCAGCGGTTTTCAACCTTTTTCAATAAGTGTACCCTGTCTAGATATGGGGGCGGCGGCAGCAGCGCAGGGTGGTGGCGGTGGCAGCTATGAGCAAGCTTTCCCCTTCCCTTGCATCTGGCTGGCCGGGCAGTGCCATCGCCTGCAGATGGGCACCACTGGCCTTGCTCCCCCAGCCCTGCTTCTGGGAGGCGGTGGCGCAGGGTAGTGGGTGGCAACGTTCCGTCCCCACTTGCCCCCACGTATCCCTTAGGGCCTTCCCAAGTACCCCTGGGGGTACACGTACCCCCAGTTGATAACCCCTGCACTGGGCTGCAACTCAGAAGAGACATGTTAATTCTCAGCTCTGCCGCAGCTTCTGAGTTCGCCATTGAACAAATCAAATGATTTCCTCCTGCCTAAGTTCCCAGATGGCCAAATGAGGCTAATAATACTTTTTGTCTCTGTAGAGAGCAAGCTCTTAGGGCAGAGTCTGTCATGTTAGGTGTTTGTACAGTGCCTGGCACCATGTGGGGCTGCCATTTTGGTGTTGTGGCCTTGTAATGGGATCCCCTAACCCCATTACTGGGTAGACAGTGTGAGTTTAAGAGGGAAAAATGGAGAGACCCTTTTAAGGCCTGGACGTCTGTAACCAGAAGGGGTGGAGCCATGAGCTATAAAACCCAAAGCAGGAGAGGAGCTGGGCAGTCTGGCCCAGACAGTGGTGGGGACAGGAGCTCTCACCAGCATATGCCACAAATTATGAATAAGCCCAGGACTGGAGATGGGATAGCCAACTAGATAGAGGGGAAGGCCTGAGGGAAAGGCTTTGCATTGTTAATTTGATACTGCTTGTGGGTCTTGTTTATCTTGAGCAAGGTATCCTCCTGGCCTTAGGAGCCTTGCCACAAGGCATAGGACAGCTTCAGGGGGAGATGGGAGGTTGTTGGGGCACTAGACAGAGTGTGTGGTGTAATGCTTTACAGTAGCTGAGAGAGAGTCCTGGAAGACTGACAGGAGGGTCAGCACCCTCAGGAGCTGAATTGGACTGATGAGTCTCTATACATTGATTTGGGATTAATGAAGCCCCAGGACTGGCTGGTGACTGAGAGTTCAGAGGAGTCAGAGAAGCTGAGCAAACTGGCGAACCCAGAAGGTGGGCAAGTAGTCACTGTGGGATTCAAAGGCAGTAATATTGACTGGGTCAGACTTGAGAGAGCCATGTGATGAGATGTGTGGAGAAAGGGACCTGAAGTGTCACTCCAGCTGAGCTGAGGGCTGTCTCCATAATCACTAGATAAGACCAAGGTGTAGCAGGCGAGACCAGGGCATCCACTGAGATGCTGGAGTGAAAAAGCAGTTGAGGACTGACCACGCAGGGCATCAGACTGCATATTAGAACAGCAGATTTCCTACGGGTCTCTCCTTGGTGGGACAACTTCAATGTTGTGAGTAGCAGGAACCTCTTTTTTCCAATTGTATTTTGGCCCTTCCAGAAGGGCATATTGTGCCTACCAGCCCAGTTCTTGGGGTTAGGTAAAGTAAGACTCCCTTGAGCTTTAGGTGTTGCATAGTCAAATGTACTCTGCTTTCCCAGCTGTCGAGAAACAATATTTGCCTTTGCCTGTTTCCTCTGACTGACAGGGGGTGCATCAGTCTGAAACTCCCATCACTCTGCACCTGGAAGCTGTTACTTTACTGGCAGATGGAGTGCTCTGAAAGTCCTGTGTCACCACACTACCTAGTAACAGGGCGTATATAGCCATCACAAAACAGTTTCTGAGCTTGGGCTTTTATCTTAGCAATGAAACACAAGTTACAGAAAACACATAAAAAGAAGACTTCTCACAAAACTTTGATGTCACAGCTTGTGTCTCCTGAGAGCCTTTTCTTCCTACTGCTGCCATGGCTTGTTAGGTCAGAGTGGCAGATTCTTCTGCTACTTGTGATTTTATTTCTTTGCTAGGCTCCTGCCCTATCTGAGGATAGCTGGTTAGAGCAGGAGTAGCCCTTTGATCAAGAATGATACACCTGAATGATGACAATATGTTTTCCCAGTTTCCTTTTCATGGCCTAATTATTCTGGTTCCTGCCATGATTGTTCAAGTAAGAGTTTCTTCAAAGGAACAAAGAAAAAATTACATGGAATGTTCTTAATTCAGTGTGTGATTTAGTCAGACAGTTCATTCAAATGAATAAGCAAATAAAACCTCCCTTGATATTGGAATAAGTTTTTTTGTTGTTGTTTTTTTTTCCCCCTCTAGAAATGGCTATTGACTTGGGGTGTAAGAGGCCTGTAAAAATCTTGTGGATGTTGGATTGGGCTCTGACAGCTGCATCTCTTCTCCCTCTGTACTCGCCTGCCACACCTTTGATATTAAGAACAATAAAAGAAAAACACAAGTATTGGGAGGTGAGATTTTCTCCTTAGCCAGTGCCAGATAGCAGCCTCAGACCTCTTTTTGCAGGGTGCCTCCAACCTCTGTACCCTGCCCTTACCACACCAGAGGTTCTCAGTACTGACTTCTCAAATAATCTTACGTGCACAGAGTTCAAAGCTAGGAAATAGTTGTTTTAGCACCTATTTATTCACTAGTCCTGATCCCATGTCACTCTGTGTATTTACTCCCCTGGGATCTCACACTCAGCTGATTATATACTGGGCCTGCTCTCTCACAAAACAGTCCAATGCAGGTCCAAACTCTTTTATCAATCCTGGTCATCTATGTTTTAACTTCTGACTCAGGCAATAGTCTTTGTTTCCTAGCACCAATCCCTTAGCCACAGGACCCTGTCTAATCCTTAGGATACCAGGCTCAGAAGCTGACAGGGTATCACAACTGGCTCCCTGTCTTCTTAACCAAGTCCCGTGAGCTCTGTCTCCACATTTGCCTCTTGTGATCAGGGACTTTTAAGCTGGGACTATCCCACCCGGCAATCAACTTAACTTCTCATTTCTTCTTTGGTGGTTGGACTAGATGACCTCCTGAACAACATACATTGTACTCACTGGATTGATTCTCACCCTGAGCTCAGGACTACCATGTCACCTCTCTGCTTAAGGTAAGACTTCCTTCTTCACTCTCCTCTCACTTCCATATGGCTCCTTTGTTGGCTAGATCCCAGGCAAATTTCTGCACCTCCGTGCGAAGCATATCACTAACAACCCTTGCGTGTATTCCCTCTCTGGGACAACTGCCCTTTCAGACCTACTCACCTTTTTACTTCTGGCTGCCCCTCCAGAAACCAATCCTCACGTATAGCTTTCTTGTGGGTGGCGTGAGAGTTAATGAAAGACACCTGAGTTCTCAGCAGTGTGGGACAGCTCACTTCTTTAATCCCCTCATCCCATTTAGGTACATTACTCGCTCCGTGGCACACAACAGGGACGGCTCTCCCAGTTGCAACAGGGGGCTCGGCAGGCACCCTGTTACACAGGGTATGTGGCTGCATAATTTCTTTTGATTCAATCTTTCCATCTTAACAGCATAATTGAGGCACAAACGGAATTCCTTGCAAAAGAAGATCCGTTTTTATGCTTTTCCGGTGAATGCATAGTTTCCCTTTGATCCATATCTTGTTCATTTTAGGTGCTGTTAACAACTTATCCTGCCAGCCCATAGATCCCTCCCACCCTCACCCCCAGGGTTTAGTGACTTCCACACTAAAAAGAAATGATCTGCTATAGTACTGATCCATTCATATAACCACTGGAATGAATGCCGCGACCCTGCTTCCACCATCTCTGTGAGTAGCATGGGTGCAGTGACTTGTCTGGGAGCTAGAATTATTTTGCAATCAGTCTGTTGAACAATGCGATGAATATCCTGGAGTGAGGGATGAATGTTATTATGTTGATATTCAGTCAGGTTGTCTAGACTAAAATTATTATGGTGAGACTGGCTGGATAATTGATGTCAAGTTCCCTGTTTTATAATTTATACCCTGAATCTTTAAATCTAGGAGTAGATTAAACTTTTCAGTTAAATCTTGTAGATTTAGAGAAGGAGAAAAAAAATCTCGCTAAAACATTTTGCTGTATAAATACTAGGTTGAGGCTCTCTGCTACAGCTGAAACATTATTGTTCCATCTTCTGAATTAAATGAACCAATTCTGTCATCTAACTGTAAATTAACTACAATTATTTTTAGTGGGTGAGCCCAAAATAAACCAAAAAACCTCCCAGAAATGAACGGGGTCCTTGCTATAAATTGCCACCAGGTCAGTCTTCACCTAACTCCAACTTCAGTTGGTGCTGAAAGAAGCATCTTCTGAAGCCTAGGCAGTAGGACCTGGGTGCTTTGTGGGTTCAGTTTCCTGAAGGTGAAGATTTGTGCAGTATTTAGGTGCATATATGGGGGCAGCAAACAGCTGCACAGGACTGCCAAGGTCTCCAACTATTTTCAGCAGCTTTTCCTTCGAAGGTTCCTACTTCTCCAGCCAGCTGATGATGGTCTCCAGTTGATCAGAGAAATGATGGCTTTTGAAGTCCAAGCTACACAATCAGCAGAACAGTGCCTCAGTTCTGCAACCTGCTGTGAACTAACTGGGTTATGATCTGTCCCTATATGAAAAAGCAGTTTTCTGTTGTATCAGTTGCTTTGGGATGTAGGGACAGAGTGGTTAAAGTGTCTTGCTTTTGGCTTCAGAGGCACAAGCTCGAGCCTGGCTCCAGACTCATGATGAAGCTGTAAAAGGTTACCTGGTCAGTCTGGTTGGGGAGTCTGATAGGAGCCACGTCATTCTCTTGGCTGCCATTTGGCTACAGCAACCGGAGTGACTTAACCATGCTGCTCTGATGGGCTGTTCAGCTAGGGGAGACCCTAGACTCGTTTTGACCTGTCTCCATGGTATGCAGGAGTCGCTGGTGTCATGTGAATCCACCGACGAATGTCCCACCATGAGTCGTGTTGCCTCTTTGGAGTTCCACATGATTTCCTCTCTCCTCCACTCCAACCCCACCCTCCTGGCTCCCAGGAGAAAAGAGTTTCTCTCTCTTTTTTTCTCTCTTGCCCAGAATAGGATCATGGTGAGTCCTATGCTTTGCCCTCATTGTATGTTGTGTGTGAGGCACCAGAGTAGCACTCTGCTTCCTGTGCTGGAGACTGAGCACATGCAATCCTATGATACATCAGATAAGGGTCTTGCAGAATTCAAGGAAAACAAGTGCAGACTGAAACTGGTGTTGGCAAAGACAAATTGTGGTCACAGGATGGAAAAGCCAATCTTATAAGAGGAGCCTGGAGGAGCTTGCCCTTTTTAGCATTGTAACATGAAGGCTGAGGGGGAATGTATTTGCTTTTCCTTTACCTATGCAAGGGGAAAAAATGAGGACAATGAACTCACTTAAGGCTAAAGGCCAGTGTTAGCACAAAAAGTGGGAATAAACTGGACCTGGGTACCTTTAGATGGAAGTTTACAAAGAGGTTTGCAATCACCAGAAGGGGGAGGGTCTGGAGTAGCCTCCCAGGGCATAGGTTAGGGCAAAAAGCCTAACGAGTTTTCAGGTGGAGTTCATTTTATGTAAAGGATTAAGTGACATGGATGCTTGCAACGGCAGGGGATGGGACTTGGTGACCCAGGGAGTCCCTTCTGTTCCTCTGTTCCCAAGATCTCTACATGGTTCTGAAAACAGGCCAAGAGTCTCTGGTCTGAAGCTTTTACAACCAGGTGACAACAAGGCGCTCAGAAATCCACATCTGTACTAGTCAAAGAGATTGTTATAGAGGGGAGCTTGCAACAGCAAGTATTTACTTGCATTGTTAGCTCAGTTTCCTACTACAGCTGGGCAGGGCCGTATTTCCTATCTGACCACTCCGTAACTCCCTTGTGGATTGCATTCTTCTGGGAAAGGAGCTAGCAGGCAAAAAAGCGGTAAGTGGACATTTTCATTTTATATTGGATAACCTTGGGGAGACTAAGATCCGTGCATCAGATCATCTTCCCATCCAGTTCCCTGCAAACAAGATTAATTTACCCCTCAGCCATTTTTCTTCACTAGGACCCTGCAAAAGGAAGTGAGGTTTAATTAGCATTTTAAAGTGGGCAGCCTGAAGTTAATGATATTCAATAAAGAAAAATTGTTTTAACCTTATTTGCACTTTTCAATTTACTTAGTAGAGGCCATCTGTTAAATTTTAAGCAAGTGCACTGGGGAGCTGGTCTCTGGATTGTCAAATGAGGTCTTAACTGGCAAGGCAAGAGGAAAAGAACATGTTGCCTTAAATGACCAGTTAGTGTTTTTTTCCTTCCAAGTCGCTTTCCTCTTTCGCAGCATGTAGTGACAGTATCAGATAGCGCTGCCTGTGTTTAAGGACTTTGTCTTTCAAGTCAGGGCAGGGGCTTCACAGTGCTGAGAACATGGCATCATGCAGGATTGAGCCCACAGTACATGGATGAGCCTTTTGGTCAAATATGACGACAAAAGGCAGCTACTTCGAATTTGGGTGCCTGCAGTTATGCAGCTAGATTCACATTAAATTTAAACCCAGAAGTGTGTAATCCCTTGGACCTGATGGTCCTAGTCACGTGTGTGATGGTATTCAGTTGTGCAAGGGCACAGGACCAGAGCCTCTGGAATGCCAGAGATGGAGCCTGCAAGAGCTCGAGTGCAGGCTTAACTCGGTGAATTCCAACTAATTAACTGTGGGTAATTCCATCGAAGTCGCGTGGACTCGCGTGTGTCAGTTCTTTGTCAGTGTCCCTTGTTTTTGGAACTGCTCAGTCCCTGCAGCTCGTCTTGACTTCTAAATTGTTCGGCTGCCCGTTCTAGAGGGTGAGAGTTATTGTAGCAATAGGAAGGAGATATGACCAAGACAAAAGACGTGATGCAGCAATGTAAACGAGATCACCTTGATTCACAGCAGCACTCAGATCAAAACAAACACAAACCGACAATGAAACGTATAGTAAAATCCAGCTGCCGCTGGATGGTAGGTAATAGGAAAAAAAATAGCCATCTGCACTCAGGGTCTGTTGTCAGCACTGAAGCACAATGTGTATGCAATAAAAAAGCTTTTATAGAATCTTATTTTTGTGTCGTTACAGGCTTAAAATGCCGTTTTGCATTCAGGGCTCAGGAGGAAAGGGGGAAAAAAATAAAACTTGAGGTGACTTTTGTTTCAAGTATAGACCAAATTTATAACTGAGCTGGCTAAAAAGCTTTTCATCAATGCACAAAAGTTTCTAGCTGTAATTAATGGCAAGTGATATCTAACGCAATAAAGCACCATCATTTCAGTGTTCTTACAAGACTATTTATGACTGGATATTGAAACTGATAATGATTCTGCCATTTGTCCTCATAATTTATTATTCCAGGGAGAGGCCAGACATGTTCAGGGTTCACGAGCCATTTTATAAAAAGGGTGCTGAATTTGGCTTCTCGTGTGTAAATGAGACTGCTTGGTGCTGTGTGTGTGACGGGGAGCACGGACCCAAAGATGGGAGGGGAGTGAAGGGTTAGCATTCTTCCCTGCTAAGGGAAAGAGCAGGGGATGTCAGGGTAGTGGGCTGAGCCAGATGCAATGAATCAAGTTGCCCCCCACCACCCCATGATGCAAGAGTGCGCTCAGTCTTTTGGCCCCATGGGCTGAATAAGTGGTGGAAGCCTGGACCACGGGCTGGAGCAGGGCCCACATCACCCTTGGCCCTGTGCTGCCCTGCTCAACCCTGTGCACTCTTTCTAGCATGCAGAGCCAATTTATCTAACCTGTGGGGTTGCTCCCCCTGTCCGGTTTGGAAATTTAACAGCAGGGGAGCAGCAATTAGCTTCCAGCTCTCCCCTGCCACCAAACTTTCGGAGCCATGGGGAGACCTGGGGGCTGGATAATGTGGCTCTGCAAGTTGGAGCTTGAGCACTCCTGCTCTGAGAGGTAGGGGTATGCCGGCATCAAGAACCTCTTGGAAGGCAAGGACAGAAATCGTTTTGGCCTCACTTGCTGAGGTTGGATACATCCTTCCACTGACCCCTGCACGTTGCATCAGGCCTCTTCTACTGACTTCAGGATTGGCTTCACAAAGTGATTGCATGCGATTTGATCTCAGCTGGAGACCTGTTTGAAGCAGTCTTTTGAACTCTCTGCATTTGATTCTGATCTCATGTAAACTGAGGGCAATCCATAGCTCTGCTAAAGTCAGTGGAGACGCACTTAGGTAAAGCCTACATGGAGTCAGAATTGAGTCCGATATTTAATCCCGTGTCTGCAGCAAATTCTGTTTCTTGACTGGGCTTTGAAAAGTAGCAGATAGACATAAGTGAGTCAGATACCTAGGTACAAATCTCCGAAGCCTCTGGCTTCCTGGAATGGCCCTGGGCGTTCTGAATTTGCTGTGGAATAAGATACTGCAAATAACAATTTGCATTTTCATCAACAGTTCTAGCAAAGGGCTAATAGGGTTGCTGCTGCTTTGCAAACATACTGGTGTGAATCCTGTTTTCAGGGGCCCCATGTGACCCTGTGGGAACAGAGAACAGACTGATCCACTTTCTTGGCTGTTAAAGAGCTGATTGGTACCCTCCCCACACCCTACGTTCATTATAATCATCACATCAAAAGGGAGCTTGCTTATTTATTGGAGGTTATCCATGTCAAGGGAAGTTATATTTCCATCACTACCTGGGGGCCCATCAGCAAATGAAGATGGAGAGAAGTGACTCAGAATGACTTTGAAGCAACACCCAGCAGCGCTTAAGACAAGAACATCACCTTGGTTGCCATTTTAAAGTAATCTGCTGCACAAATAAACCTCTTCCCCTACATTATATATCCCTCACTACTGCCTCTGTTTAAAGAAGAGGGAATGAGGATAGGGGTAGAATATGTCCTGTTCCTTTTTTTTCCCCCCCTCTTGTTACTGACAGACTGATGTAGTGCAGTGCCTTGGTGTTTTTTGCTGCTGTAGATGCCTACACTCAAAGATACAGCATTTAAAATGATGGAGAGTGCCCGTTCAGCTTAACATGGGAACAGTGTGCCTACATCTTACTACATCTCAGTGGTAAGACTCAGCCACGTGCTTAGGTTTAAGTATGTGCCTATGTGCTTTGGTGGATAAAGATGGACTTAAGAAACTGGGTAAAATGAAGTATGAGCTTGCAGTTCTTTTACAGATCAGGTCCAGAATTAGTAGATGGTGAACAACGAGTGAGAAAAAGGACCAATGACCTAAAAGCCGTTTTTTAACCAAACCTTGAAAGTGTTACAAAGAAAAAAACCTTTTAAAAACTAACAAATTCCAAGTGAATGCAAAAGCTAGCTTTTCACTATTACATATCTGTTTCTGTTTATGTAATTTTTGCTTTCTTCAGCCTAACATTTTGGATAGGGAGAGGTTTGTCAGCTTCAGATTTGCCAGTAGCAAAATACATTAGCTAACCTCATACCGCAAGGGACTTCTAAACCCATTCACCACAATTTCCCATCCTTCTTTCCCAGAAATCCTTTGGGTCAGATCCTCAGCAGATGTAACTACATTAGCTTCACTGGGTATTCAGCTGGTTCAAGTCTTCCTGTTCAACTTAAATACATTCCCTTGGGTTATAATGATGGTTTAGTATTTGCAGTGCAATTAGGAGCATCAGGCAGGGGCCAGATGTCTGTCCTAGGTCCTGCACAAATGCAAGACAAAAAGTGCCTGTAAACACTTTTCCCCTTCTCCCCCCATTCTTTTTTCTATGTACTTGTGATCTCTGGGCCTTATGGGTAGCGCAGCCTGTCGGGTATGTAGCCCCTCCCCTCAACTCTCCTGCCACGACTTTGATGTTAAGGTACCAAGAGAGGGGGGTTCAGTGGAGATCTTTTCGGAAGGGTTCCCTGACAATAGCGGTACTCGCGGTCACTCGTTGCAATGTTCCACAGGGCCCCACCTCCCCTACACCCCATCCACTCGCCAACGGGATCGGTGATGGTGTGATGGTTGTTTCGACGCCATGGGGCTTGCTCGCTGCCTGTTTCAGGTGGGGCTCCCCATGTCCAAGTGGGGCTCAGTTGACGCGGATACTTCCAACCTTGATGCCTCACCTTCTTTCTCTCTCTAGCGCTTTGATTTTCCTTTTCCCTCTTTCTTCCTATTTTTTGCTTTAAGTTAGAGGAAATATTATCCTGGGGAGAGGAGGGACATGGATCCGCCTCCTTTTCCCCAGCCTCCTAGAGGGAGCTCAGACGCTTCCCTTGGTCTGCCTGTCACAGGGAGCGGTAGAGCTTCCCTTGCTTTGTCTCCTGCAGGGGGACTAAGTGCTCCCCCTGGCCTCCTTCCAGCAGGGGGATCAAAGATTTCCTCTGCCCTGCTCGCTAGTGCTGTTCCAGCTGTGCCGCTCTTCCTTGCTGTGGGAGCCTCAGCACTTCTGGCGTGCTGGTCGCTTCCTCCCTCTTCCTCTGGCTCCCCCTCACCGCAGGGACTGCCGGGGCTTTTAAACTTCCACTGGCTGCCATGATTGGTCCAGCTGTTCCCTGCGCAGGGAACAGCTGATTAAACAGTCAGTGTAATGCCAGCTCGTGTGGCTGCGGCTGCGGTCCGGATTCCTGTGCTGCCGGACTGAAGGGGGGTAAGTTTCCCCCAAGGGGGAGGGGTTTTGGGACCCGCAGAGCCCACCTCCGCCCCTGTGAACCTCTGTGGGGACGCGTTGCCACCACAGTACTATACAACAAGACTAAACCAGGTAGCAGCATTTTCTTTTAACTTAGTTAGGTGCCAGTGATGTGTCTGGCTTCTTTTACAGCAGTTTCCTAAGAAAAGCTTCACGTGTGATTTTTTTCACAGTAAATGATGCAAATTATCACACTGGCATGACTGCAAGCATGTGTACACTGTCTCTCCAATTTTGTATCCACACAGGAGGCTGGATTGGACTGTAGAAAGGCCGGATGCTGCAGCTGAGTTGTCATTAACTCCTCGAAGTGAAATGCACTTTTTCCATTAGCAGAGACATAATAAGAGGTGTTTATTTGTAAGCATAACATCCCCTCCACCAGCTAAATCATCACTTCTGAAGATCTTATCTCCCAAAGTTCAATGTATCCATTTTTGGTTACTTTTTAAAGGCCTCAACTGCATTTAGTATGGACACTTGGGGCTCCAGGCAATGTGCTAAAGCTACTTTTGTTCAACCTGTTTGATCAGACACTTCTATGGTTTCATCTTGGTCTGTGTGGCCCCCTAACCACATCACAAAATGACCATGCAGTGTTCGAGATGCATTGTAAAGGTTGCAATGGCTTCTACTGGCCACTCTGTGGGGCACTTGGTTACATCCTTCCTGACAGCGCTAGTGTTGAGTCTACCTTTTTTCCAGAGCTAACAAGAGATAAGAAATGAATCTCTATGATAAAGATCCTTCCACCTTGGCAGCCAGAGAAACACTGTGGTCTTTGGATACCTTAAAACAGGCTTGTCCAACATACGCCCCGCGGGCCACCCTGTGGCCCGTGGTGCTGTGATGGGAAACGAAAGTAAACACTGTTTATAGTTTCATAGTTTGTAGGGTCGGAAGGGACCTGAGCAGATCATCTAGTCCAACCCCCTGCCATGGCAGAAAAGAGTACTGGGGTCAAACGACCCCAGCAAGATCATCTAACCTCCTCTTAAACACGCCCAGGGTAGGAGCCTGCACCACTTCTCTTGGAAGTTGGTTCCAGACCCTAGCCGTCCTGACCGTGAAGTAGCGCCTCCTGATATCTAATCTAAACCTACCCTCTGCCAGCTTGTGACCGTTATTCCTGGTCACTTCTGGCAGTGCTCGGGGAAACAGGGACTTCCCCAATGCCTGCTGGTCCCCCCTGACTAGTTTATAACAGGCCACAAGCTCCCCACTCAGCCTTCTCTTTTGGAGGCTGAACAGGTTCAGGCCCCGCAGCCTCTCCTCATAGGGCCTGCCCTGCTGCCCCCTGATCATACGAGTGGCCTCCTCTGGACCCTCTCCATGCTGTCCACATCCCTCTTGAAGTGCGGCGCCCAGAATTGGACGCAGTACTCCAGCTGTGGCCTGACCAGTGCCGCATCGAGGGGGAGGATCACCTCCTTGGACCTGCTCGAGATGCATCTGTGGATGCATGCCAAGGTGCGGTTGGCCTTCCTGACCGCCTCCCCACACTGCCGGCCCATGTTCATCTTGGCATCAATGATGACCCCCAGATCCCTTTCTGCCTCCGTGCTGATAAGAGGAGAGTTCCCCAACCTGTAGGTATGGTGCCAGTTGTTCCTCCCGAGGTGCATCACCTTGCACTTGTCTGTGTTGAATCCCATCCTATTCTCGTCCGCCCACCCTTGTAACCTGTCGAGGTCTGATTGTAGCCTGTTGCATCCTTCCAATGTACCCCCGTCCCCCCACATCTTAGTGTCATCAGCAAATTTGAACAGGGTGCTTTTTACCCCCTCATCCAAATTGCTGATGAAGATGTTGAACAGTGCGGGCCCGAGGACCGAGCCCTGCGGAACCCCACTTTCGTTCCCACCCCTTGTCCCTACCCCAGCCCCTCAGCAGCTTCCTAATGGCTGCTGAAGGGCTGGGGAAGGGACAAGGTTCCCACGCACTGTGTCAGCTTGATGTTGCCGACGCAGTGTATGTGGGAAGAGAACTAGCCGTGTGCTTCTCGGGACAGGATGAGCCCATCTGGAGCAGCAGGAGCTCAGCTGCGCTTTCCCCTACTTGTGCTGGTGTGCTGCTCGGGACTGATGGTTCTGCCGCTGCCTCTGCTGGCTGGTGCTGACCTGAGCGGGTAAGTCCCATCCGGAGCAGCACACAGCTGAAGCTGGCTTCCCATGTGCTGCTGCGGACAGGAGGAGGCCAGCCAAGTTGGCACTGGACAGCAGAAGTGGTGGCGGAGCCGTGTGCTGCTCGGGACTGACTGCTGCAGGCAGGGGGGGAAAATGTAGCTGAGCCCCTGCTGCTCCAGCCGGGCTCGTCCTGTCCCATCCCAAGCGGCACACGGCTCTGCCGCTGCTTCTGCTGGCTGGTGTAGACCTGGCCGGCCGCCTCCCGTCCCCAGCAGCACGTGGGAAGCTGGCTTCAGCTGAATGCTGCTTTTCTCGGCCGGAGCTGACCCGGCTGGACGGGGCAGCATGCGGCTGAAGCCAGCTTCCCACGTGCTGCTGGGGATGCCCGGCTGGGTTGGCACTGGCCAGCAGAAGCCGTGGTGAAGCCTCCTGCCTTTTGGGACCAGCTGGCACAGGTAGGAGGAAAGTGCAGCAGCACGTGGGGAAGCCACCGCTTGATAGGGGATGGGATGGGCT
Source organism: Crocodylus siamensis (assembly GCF_052110815.1). NCBI lineage: Eukaryota > Metazoa > Chordata > Crocodylia > Crocodylidae > Crocodylus > Crocodylus siamensis. The sequence goes on from NC_143399.1 coordinate 195,807,365, forward strand.
GGCTGGGCTGCAGCGGGGGGGTGGGAAGCTGTGGCTGATCCCCCTGCAGCTGTGCTGTATGCTCCTTTAAGACTGAACAATATGCTCAAGAACAGAGTATGAATGATCTGGGCTCCAGCGTAAATTTGGAGCAGGTAAAAGTCTTTGTAAAAATACTGTCCAGTGTTTGGATTGTGTTTGCTTCTGTTTCTCTTTGTGCAGGATTGGGGGTTCAGCTTGTTACAGATGTGTTACTAACAAGTTATTAATTTAATAAAAGTAAATCTTCTTGAAGATTATTCTCAAAAATACCCATATTTTGTTGCTTTGATTAGTTTCCAGTCTGGCTGATATCTTTTCCACATTTGATCTTGCATTATGTGTCTTTCATTCATTGAGAAGTGAGTAGAAGCAAGGTGTTTATTTTAGTCAGGTGTTTGGTATTATTTCATTCTTGCTTTTATATTGCTTTTATTTTGGATTTTAAACCACATTTCCAGACCCATTTCATTGTCACTTCCTGCAACTTCATTGGTGTCAAAGGTCACGTGACATCACTTCCTGATGTGATACCACTTCCTGTGAGGTCTTCGAATATGGCTTGCCAGCCCACTGGGTGATAAAAAGTTCGTGATCCGGCCCCACGTTCAAAGAGGTTGGACACCCCTGCATGAAAAGAACGTGAGCTGCGACCCGGGTTTTGTGAAGGAATCGTCGATCAAACGAGAGCTGGACCGAGGACATGAGTTAGGGGCTCATGTAACTTGCAGCTTGTCCTTTAGCTGAAAAATTTTATCAGGCAAAGTAAAACTCAGCAACAAATTCAGGAGGGAGCTGAGTGATGTAAGGAATATGGAGACAATTGACAAGTGCTTTTCCTGAGGAAGTTGAATGCAGTGACCTTGGGTTTAGAGCAAGAGGACCAGAGAGAACAGCTGTGAAATCATGATGAAAGATATGGAAGATACAAGGCTAAAGGGGCCTTGCCTCTTCAGCTTAAGGTTTAGAAACATATGCTTATAGTTCTGATAGTGCCCAATTTGATATTGGCTGCAGCCACCTTGATCATAGGATTGTGGAAAAGTAGGGCTGGAAGGGACCTCAGATGGCCATCTAGTCCAGCCTTCTGCTCAAGCTGTGTGTGACAGCCAGCGCCTTACCAAAAAACCTCCCTCTTTTGATGGGATTGTCCTCCTCCAGGTAGACGCGGGAATGGAGAAAGATGATTTTGGAAGGCGTGGAGGACGATTAGATGCTTGATTCCCATCGGAAGCCCAGGTGTGCCTATACAGTTCCCATATATAGGTAGGTGAACAGGTCTTTGATTTCCTGGGCCGAACCTTCTCCTTTGTTATGACATATTTAAGGCTGAAGACTGGTAAATGCTCAACATCCTGACTGCAGTGGAGTGACAAGTGCCAGATGGGAAGTGTGGTTTTGTCATTTGAGCAGGTCAGTGGCAATCATGATCCCCAGGCTGTATTTCTGGCCGCCCCCCCAGATTCATGCGCTGACCTCTAGCAGGGCTCTGCCTCATTTTGCCCCATGCTGAAAAATGGGGAAGACCATCTTCCTGCTTTCCATGCACCTGGGTGGTGAGGTGGTGTTAACTAGCATTTGTAGAAGTGGCTGGAGCCCCTCAGAGAGAAGAGTGGCCTGTGAGTGCAGGGTATTTTTATTTCCTCTTGCTCATGCTGTACATTGATTCTTTGGATTCAATGATAATGTGAACTGTCATCCTGAGAAATATATGGGCACCTATTTACCATTCCCGGCGCGGCGCTGCTCTGATGACACAGCATGTATTATCCCAAAGTTCAGCCATGTATGGTGAAGGTGATTAAGAAGGAAAAAAGTTGTTTTTCTTTTAACAGATTGAGAGCCAAGTAATAAAAGGAGAAATGTTCTCTCCCTGCTGTAATTCTGATTGTGCTGAAGGGCAGCCTCCAGCTCGATACTAATCAGACAGGTGCATCCCAATGCCAGTAGAGAATGGCCTTTTGGCACTGGTCTTTCTCCTCCTGCTTTTGGTGGGACCGCTAGCTTTTGCCAGCTATACTGTAGGGCCAGCTATATAGCACTGCTGGAAGAGGGAGGCAAATACTGGCAGGGAGTAATCAGCCAGGGAAGCAACTGGGCTAGGTATGCAGACTGGTGGCCTAAAACAGTCCCTTGTCTCTGAATGGCTGGCTTGTCAACTTAGATTTTGTATTTTAAAATGTGTTATAAGAAAGCCCAGGCTTTTTCCCACCTGGACCTTCTAGCCAGCTAGAGCTAGCTGCAATTTTCTGAATATGTACTATTAGAGGAAAAAGTCGGGGAAGCATTTTGACTAAATGTTTTCTCTTCCCTGTCTGTAAAGGGGAGATGAAGCTATGTCCTTTCTCCCACCTTTCTTGCCCAGTTACATGGTGAGCTCTTCAGAGGTGTGTCTACCTTGCACTGTGAGTTTGCATATAGCCAGTAGAGTGGGGCTTCAGTTTGGGTTAGGGTCCTACTAAAATACAAGTATTAATAAGGAGGGGTATATCTGTGACTCTAAAGAAGAACAACAAGTGCCCTGTACCCAGTCGGTGGAAGATATGAGTGTAAAGGGGCCTTTCCTCTTCAGCTTAAGGTTTAGAAACATATGCTTATAGTTCTGATAGTGCCCAATTTGCTACTGGCTGCAGCTACCAGGATCATAGGATTGGGGAAAAGTAGGGCTGGAAGGGACCTCAGACGGCCATCTAGTCCAGCCTTCTGCTCAAGGCAGGATCCCCCCTAACTAACCAAGTCAGCCACGCTTCTGTCTGAGCTGGTTTTGAAAGTGTCCAAGCATGGAGGTGCCACAGCTTCTCTAGGTAGCCTGTGCCAGTGCCTGACCACTCTCGTCAGAAAGTTTCTCCTAATCTCCCACCTAAATTTCTTCTGTTGTAGCTTGAGGTTGCTGCTCTTAGTCCTGTCTGCTACAGCCACAGAAAAACACCCCTCTCCATCCTCTCTATAATCACTCTTTAGGTTTCTGAAGACTCTTATCAAATCCCCCCTCAGTCTAATACATTCAATCTATTTCCTTAAAGAGATAATGTAGTGATATCACCAGATAATGTAGTGATATCACCAGTGCTCCACAGAGAAACCAGCCTTGGTGCTGGCATCAGGTTCTGTGCACTCTTAAACTGACACCTGAGCGTACTGGGAAGTTTCTTTCCCCCTTGATCTGAATGTCACTGCACACAGTATGAAGTCACAGAGTGACCAACCACATCTGGGCAGCAGCTGCACTGGGAAGCTTCATTGCATATGATCCCTAAAAGTTCCCTCATGGCCCATCTTGGTCTTGCTACGCGTCCTCCAAACCCTATGGCAGGCACGTGTTATAATCTCATGATGTGTGTGTGACAAGCTCACGATGACTCATTACCACTCACGCTAATGGATTTGATATGTTGATACAGCAGATAGCAATTAAAGCGGGTTAACGTGATTGAACCTATGGGCATGTAAAGCCTATGAGCTTGTAAATGGATAATAAAATAGAATCAGATGAGCAAGGGCAAAGGGAAGAGGAAAGCGGGAAGGTGGCTTCCGCGTGTGGCCCACTAGAGGGTGCAAGATTGCTGTGCTGCTTCGGATTTGCTCCTTCCCTCCAGGCTACAGCTGCCGCTCCCCTCTCCGCAGGGCTGCCGTTCCCAGGTTTGGAGGGATCCGTGTTGTACATCTTGATCGCTCATTCCGCACTCCCCTAAACTGTTCATTAGATGCGTTGCATTACCATTTAATCACCTGCTGCTAATTGGTCTTCAGCAGGGCGGCAAATGCCCACAAGTCCATGCCACTTCCGCGCTCAGAGCTCCTCACAGCAGAGATGTGCTTTGTTTTCTGAGCGAAGTGGAAGCCGGTCAGAAAACTCAGTGTTTGGCAGAGAGCAAATTGATTTGATTGCAAGCAATGTCTTGATTTGTTACCATTAAGGATGGATCTTGATAGCCCCTCTCCCAGGGCTGGGAACATGATGGCAACTGTGCTCCACAGCTGCAGAGGGGCTGGGAGATGTGACTTGTGTTATAGCCCAGCAGTGCCACCCCCATTCAGGGCTGGTGCCTGGGGAAGCATCACTATGTTTGGGGTGGGGGGTGACCGTGGGTTTGAAGTTATCAGGGAAGATGTGGGGTCAAGCAACTGAGGGGAGGAAATGCTGCAGGATGCTGTCATGATTTCAGCACTGACTTCGCCTCTGATCCCTACCTGAGTGGCCCCTCTCTTGGGTCTCAACCTCTCTCTACCACCTGGTCCACAGTGAATTGATATGATTTACTCACAGTGCCAGGCCCTGACTGCAGCTTTCTGTCTGCCAGAGAAATGGGAAGCTGAAAGGAAAACCTCATTCACCCTCCTGCACAGAAACAAGATCACATGCATCTTCTCCCTGTCTTCCATGTAACACTCCTTGTTCATGCATCCCAGAATCATGCTCAACTAGATTTAACTTGTGATTCATTATAACCTCCCAGCATTTATTTTTGCAGCACAGGAAGTTATTGCCCACTTGGTATTTATGTATTTGATTTCTCCCCTCTAAGAGTAATATTTGGCACTTGTCTCTAGGTTTTCACCCTGTTGATTTCAGGCCATTTCTCCAGTTTATCAGGATCATTTTGAATTCCACATCTGTCCTCCTGGGTGCTTGCTCCCCTCCTCCTACCCCAGAGTTTAGTGTCATCTGCAGGTTTGGCAAGAGTGCTTTTCGCTCCATCATCCAAATCACTAATAAAACTATTGAATAGAACAAACCCTGGACAGACTTCTGAGGAATCGCACCTGAAATGTCCTTCTAGTCTGATGGTAAACCATCGATAACTATTTGAGGAGATGTTTCTTATCCCATTGTATCTTTTCTCTTCTTCCCACAGCCCCTATTTTAACTGTGCTTGTCTTGGCAGGTCAGATGTGTGTCTGTTCCCTCCAGGAGCAGTGACAATGGTAGGCAGTGACTAGGTCATGTTTCTAATACACACTTACTTATTTCATGGAAGACCTATCTTAAAACCATAAAACAAATTAGAGGCATGGCTAGCTTAATAGGGGCCTCAAGTGGGTCCTGGGAGATCTAAGCTTCCTATGGGTCCTCGCCATCATGAAACCTCTAGGGATGCCCTGATATAGTTCACCCTTTACCTCTCAGAGCAGTCTTCTTTCTCATCTCTTGTTTCAGGGACAGCCTCCTGTCAAGGTTGCTTTCTTCTATTGCTGACTTTCCCACGTTTCCTGAGCTTAAATTACTTTTTAATGCTCTAGCCTTTGATCTGTTAGTTCTCAGGATGACAGGTTTGCACCTTTTGGGAGACACCAACCTCTTACTGACCACGCCATGTGTAATTCCAGAAGAAAGTTTCATCTTGGTAGTCTTAAGTTATTCCAAAACAGCTCCATTTCTGTGCAGATGCCAACACAGGAAAGTATTCCTTACTGCTAGCCATGAAGACAGGCCAAACCTTATGCTCCAGTGTTTGGGGCATTTGACAAATGGGTGGTTCAGCAAACAGGAGAAATATGGGAGCTCAGCCATACTACTGCTAACATGAGGGGCACCCCATCCTTTAAGAGAGATGGACATTGCTGGTGTTTTGTGTTGGCACCTGCACAAAGGGTAGCTCAAAACCACCCTGCAACCTCAGTGCCCCCCAGCACCAGAGGACTGGCTCTAGGCCTGTAATACCAGTGTTTCACTAGCTGGTATGGCTGATGTCAGGAGCGGGCTTGAACTGAGGGCAGGGGGGTCTGGAGCTGACACTCAACCGGGGTAGTGGAGAGAAGCCGAACGGAGAGGGAACCACTGCTGCTCTTGGTTCTCCCCAGATTGCAAGAGGAAATGGAGGAGTATCTCAGTCTACCTGTTCTTTGAAGTCCTCTCCTGCTAGCGACTTGTCTCCTTGCTTCTCCTTCCTCTTCAGGAAATCCAGGGGCTGGAGAGAATGGAGGACAGATGGATGGAAGGGTCATTACGGTGAGCCTGGTTTTGGGGCAGGGAACTTTTGGGTCCTGGGTGCGAGACAATGTAGGAGAGGGGGTAAATGAAATGAAATAGTAAAATCTAAGAAAAAGAATGCCAGATGCCCAAGCAGAGATTTTTAATCCAAAAAAGAGACCTGCCAGGGTCTCTCTGTCTCTCATTAGGGACATTACTTTTGCTATGGATGCAGCATGGAAGATGCTTGGATATTTCAGTGATGGGCAGCAGCCCCTCCAAGAGATCTGTACCAGGGGAAAGAATATGCAGCTTGGTTTCCAGTGGAACAGCAGAGAAAGTTTTCTCGATGGGCGAATGTGCCTGAAGCCTTGCTTGGAGCTACAGTCTACCAGAACTGAAAGTCTCTTTACTTCTGGGCAGTCTGTCTATTCCTGCTGCTATCCTTGGAGCCAGACCTGAGAGTATACGTTACCTTTTCTGCCCTCCTTGGTGTGCTAAGTGCAATCAGAAATGTAAATGAGAACTTGTAAGATGCGCAACAGGGCAAATTAGCCCCTCATGCAGCTGAATTAGAAGTCAATGGATTTACATTACTGAGGCATTTGGCTCTGCATTTTCATGTTGCTTGCATATGTGGGTAAATCCAGTTCATGATGATTTTAATTTGAAACTAAAAGCACCCACTACTTTCCAGCAAGCTGGCACTAAGGTATGAGGCCTGGTTCCCTTGTATCTTCCGCGGGTGTCAATCAGGAATCAATAGTTACCCCAGACGGCAAATGCAGCAAGCGAAGAAAAGAATGGGGTGACAGTGGGCTTGTCTTGGAGTAGTAGGTACTGTTTCCCTTTACTGGAGAGGAGTGTGGGGATGGAACATGTACCAGCTGTTCACATCTGTCTTGTGTCCTTTCGCACACCCCTGATTTATTTTGTTTTCTCAGCCAAGCTATTGATTCCCCTGGCAGTGCCATAGGGTTGAATTTCAAGACCTTTCCCTTCTACTTCTCCACCCCTGAAAGAAAACCTCCCTGTCTGAAGCCAACACGCCATCTCTTTTATGTCCTCTGCCTTCACTCTCCCGGCAAGGTTGGGCACCCTTTGCAAGAGTGGGGCAGGGGGTTTCATTCCATCTGGGGCTTTACAAAAACATTCCCTTTATGAATGAGTAGCAATTTAACCTTTGAAGGTTAAAATGGCAGAGCAGATATAAAATGCAAATTTGTGTGCAACCAAGATTTTGAAATAAGTTATTCTTATTGTGACTCTTGTTTATAACCCCAGATTCATTGTTTGCAATTTTGTTCAGTGGGATCCAATCAATAGCAGACAATAAAATATTATTTCAAGTGATGTAGACATTCCATGAGGACTTGATTGATTGCTTTAATTTCTGCCTTCCTCAGTGTTTTTTACTAAGCCCTATCTTGATTTCTTTCATTCTGCCTCTTCAGTGCCAGTTGTTAAATAAAGTGACATATTTATTATGTCAGATTTATTTGACAGATTGCACGGTGACATATTTTATATGAATATTTGTGTTTTATATACGTGTGTGAGTATATAAGAAATTATGTATACACACATAAATCAGTGTATACACACACACACATATGTGGCCAAGATTTTTAAACAGAACTGGAGTTTTGGGATTTCATAGATTTCATAGACGTCAGGGCTGGAAGGGACCTCGGGAGATCATCGAGTCCAGCCCCCTGCCCAAAGGGCAGGAAGTCAGCTGGGGTCATAGGATCCCAGCAAGATAAGCATCCAATTTACTCTTGAAGGTGTTCAATGTAGGTGCTTGAACCACCTCCGCTGGCAGACTGTTCCAGACCTTGGGGGCTCGGACAGTAAAGAAATTCTTCCTTATGTCCAGCCTGAAACGGTCTTGCAGGAGTTTGTGACCGTTCGACCTCGTCATCCCTTGGGGCGCTCTGGTGAACAGACGTTCCCCCAGATCCTGGTGGTCACCCATTACAGAAACTTATAGGTGGCCATCAGATCACCCCTGAGCCTGTGCTTTTCCAGGCTAAAGAGTCCCGTGGCTCTCAGCCTGTCATGGTAAGATCTGTTTTCCTGACCTCTGATCATGCGCGTGGCTCTCCTCTGGACTCTCTCAAGCTTCTCCACATCCTTTTTGAATTGTGGAGCCCAAAACTGGACGCAGTACTCCAGCTGCGGCCTCACCAAGGCCGAGTACAAGGGGAGAATGACGTCCCGGGATTTGCTCGAGAAGCGTCTATGGATGCACGCCAGCGTTTTGGTCGCTTTACTAGCCGCAGCATCGCATTGGAGGCTCATGTTCATCTTGTGGTCAATGATGACCCCCAAGTCTCTTTCTTCTGTAGTGCTATCCAACGTAGCACTGCCGAGCCTATAAGGGCGCTGCAGGTTTTTCCTCCCAAAGTGGATGCTGTTGTTGGGTGCTCAACTTAAAACGCTCTGTTTTTCAGGCCTGGTTTTCTACCAGTGTCATTAAGGAAAGTGGATGTCTGATGAAACAGGGTTGTGTGGGGGGACATGGAGTTTTTAGAGGGGGAAACTGAGTGAATTGAGCTACAAATGCCAGTTAGAAGCTTTCCACTACTTCATGCTGTTATAGTTATAGTTATAGTTTCCCTTTATGTTATAGTTTCCCTTTCAACTTTTCTTTTACTGAAAAGCTATTTTAGCAAGGTTTTAGAAAGTTCTATAACGGCACCTAGGAACCATTTTATGTGCCTTTTCACCTGGCCGCTTAACTTTGTTTGCAACTTCACAGAGCATGCACAGAAAGAAAACCTGAAGGTCAAGATGTTCAGGTAGTGTAAATAAGGATACTTCAGTTGAGGACTTAAAATCTCTTCAAAAGTAGACTCTAAATGAGTTTTTCTACATATTAATATTGCCCGGATTTACAAGACGAGGTCAGGCCCTTCCAGGATTGGAGCCCCGAGGTCTCTCCTTTCCACTGGCGCAAAGCGCCTATCCCCAGCTCTGCTTGGTTGCAAGATACTGAACCTTAAATCCTGTTTTTGCTTCATGACCAACTGCTGCCTTGCACCTCACGTATTATACTTGGGGCTGGGAATTTTTACAAAAGAAGTACACATTGCAAACAGCTGAAGTCGCCCCTTGTTATAACAAGCTGTTGCTCTTTTGTTTTTAAGTGGGAATTGCTTGAACTTGAACAGTGAAATAAGAGGTTCCCCTGAGTTGCTTAGCAGGATTGGGAGTCCACACATTGATCTTCCTGGATATTGTTCCACCCTTCAACCTGTTGCTAAGGCTGGGCAGGGCAGGGTGTTAAATGCCTCTGCCTCCCTTTTGACAATCATCACACGTCTTCAGCATGCTTCTTTTTCTCAAAAACAAAAACAACAACAGCCCCCCTCCCCCGCAGCAATCCTATTACACCAGGATATGATGAGTGGGCTGGATTGAGTTATAAATCACTTTCATTTAAAATGCACTGTTGCTACAAGTTCAGATTTGAAAGTACAATCATGCAAATTCTAGTTGCAGTGTTTTCCCTCCGGTAACCTTGGAGATGCTGCAAACACCTTTCCTGTTTGATGCACACAGCTTTGGAGTCACTGCCCTAAAATACAGACCAGGGCAGCTGGATGCTGTGCCACTTTTGGAGATCGTCGCTGTAGCAAAATTGGACTATGGCATTCCTCTTCTGTTTTCATTCGGGATGCTAATGCTCTGCTTTTCTGTTGTTTGACATTGGGTATTGCCAGTGCTATAATATTTAAGCCCCCTATATCAGCCAAAATCAGGCAGCATAAATATTTATTCGAAAAAAGAAATATGTTGCACAGGAGACAAACTCAGGAACCTAACGCCCAGATATTGCTTAGAAAGACAAAACTGCGTGTTTCATTTCCAACCTAGGTAAAGATTGGATATAAGGGGTTCGTGTAATCAAGTGACTGCGGTTCCTTTCTGCTAACACTGAAATGCAGCGCTCTGACCTCTGTATCTTCTGGTTTTCCCTGGGTCCCTGGATTGTCTGACTGAACAGAAGTCAATCACGTGACAGACCCAGGTTGTTTCAGGCTTATGGAAGTCCATGTAGATCTCCAAGGATCTTGGGAGCGTTCATTGCAGAGGCTGGGCATATTGATCATCTATTGGAAGAAGCGGTGAGCCAGCCTCCATTGTAAAGCCACGTGGCTCCTATAAACACATTTGCCAATTTATTGCTTCTCTTTCCTGAATCAGATCATTGAAAGAATAGAGGCTTGCCACCTTGCAGCACCTCTCTTCCTGCACAGTGTCTTGCAATCAGGATGTCTGTGCTGATGCTGTTTGATGCATCTGTGGGTCGATGGCAAGCTGTGGCTTGATTCCCTCGTAGGACCTGGAGTGGCAGGCCAGAGTGCTGCAAGTTAAGCTGGCTTTGCAACCTCCTGGGAGAGGATGGTGGTGGGCCAGCTATTTGGGAAAGATTCCTCATCTTTATTCAGGTAGGTTGAAAATTATACTAATGGACAAAGAGGAATACATGAAAGAATATGCAGGAAACTTGGTCTTGCTGGACAATGGCAGGATTTGGCCTCTGATTGCCTAGGTGGCCTGACACATTGAGATGCTTCACACCTGAATTTTCAGGTGGCAGCAACTACTAGAAATCCTTCATCTGCATAGGAGACTGCTGTCTGTCACCAGAGATGAGCCTCACAGCTCCATGAACCCAAAGACTTTGCTGCACTGAGCCTTTGACAAAACTGAGATTTGACATCTCTGTTGAAGTCTTCCAAACCGCTTGTCCTCCTTCAAAGAGGAGCTGATACTTCTGATCTTAAAAGCAAAATGACTGTGTATGGGAAGGTGTGTACAAAACTGGGCTTCTAAATGGTATAAATCTATCACAGTTAAATTTTAAAGCCTGCACAGCCACCTTCTTTTCGCATAGTTTCCAGCTTTAAATGCATTTACAGAACTATGCACATTCAGACCTGGTTTTACCTAATCCAGTTTGCAGGATAACCTCATTAGGTCTCCCTACACCCAAGTAAAAATCATCTGAGAGTGTAGATGAGTACAGGTATTTTGAAGGTACCTGCAGAAACAGGGAAGAAATGTTCTGCTGCTAGCAGTTCTTCTAGGTCAACATCCAGATTAATCTGTAGGAGAAAATAGAGGGCAAGATTTTCACCAGCTGCAAATGGGCACAGTTTTATTGAAGTAAATGAGGCTGCATTGATTTGATAACAGCTGAAACTCTGGCTTTGACTGTCTAACATTTGGTTAACCGCTGGCTCTTCCACTGTCTCCCTGAGGCCTTGAGCATCACATCTTCTCCTTGGTTTCACTGGCTTCGTGGGAATGTAGCAGGGACTGATGGAGGAATACAAGGTATTCTGAAGGTGTACGTTGGAAGTAGGACTGTTTCTGCTTTGCAGTGTCAGCTGCTTATGTTCCCCATACAAACCGGGGATGCTTAGAGAGACTTACGATGTGCAGTGGGATCCCACTGAGCACTCTCTTTACGTAAAGATTTCTTTTTTAAACAAAATACCTAGCCTGCATTTTTTCAGCCTGGTTGGTCAGCACGAATACTAAAGTGCAGTCAATGACTTGGAGGGAAGATCTTATATTGCACTTCCTGCCATACACAAGGGCTCTTTGTATTCTTGTATGGTTTTGCAAAGGCTTTTGAGGCAGCCACTTCACAGCCCTTAGCATTATTCAGGTTCTATAGCAGAGTCAAATGTTAATCAGTCCTTTGTAATGCAAGGGTTTTATAGTACAATTTAAGGTTTGGTGGGTTTTTCTTTCCTTCCCTCTGCTTCCAAAAACTGAAAGGATCTGCCTGATGCACTCCACAAGGATAGCAGAGCTCCCCTGGATGGACTGCGTGTGCTCCTTTTCCTGCAGGGTGCAGTCGGCAGTTGGAGGAATAGATGCTTTATTTTCTCCCATCCTAAGTATCTGGTGATATTTGTTTTTGCTCGATGCTTTGTACACAACTCGCAGTTGATGCTTTCTGTGTTATTTGACTTGAATATTTTGTGTGCGTTTAGGCTGAGATCAGTGGTGTAGCAACATGGCTGGGTGCTTGGAGCACAGGGGCACCTGCGACTTCTCTGTGCCTCCACACTACCAGTGCAATCATGATTGCCATTGTGCAGCTACTGGCAGCAGCTGGGTTTGTTTTTTGGGTTTGGGGTTTTTTTTTGGCGAACTCCCTCTCTGCTTCTACCCCTGTTCCCAAAGTCAGTACCTGGGGCAATCGTCCTGCCCTAGCTATGCCACCGTCTGAGATTTTCAAAAGTGGCCATTGACTTTGGGTGTCCAACTTGAGACACCTCAAGGGGACCTGACGTTCCAGACAGCAGGTGTTTAGCATTTGGAAAGTCAGCAGTTTCCATTAAGCTGCACAAGCCTTCAAAAGCTGAGGCAGCTGGAACCAATAGGAATTTTTGAAAATCTGGCTCAGGAGGTTACCGAATTGAGGCATCTGGACTCTTTCACTTCCCGAATTGGAGGAGCACAGCACGAGAAGCAGGAGACTCCCCACAGCTGACTCACTGATGGGACTGCGCATGGACTGGGGGGATTAGGAAGGCAGTTCAGTCTCTGTGGCTCACTCCGTGCTGTTCCTCTGTTGAGGCTGCCAACAAAAGCCGTTTGACGAAGATGTGCCTTTGCCTGTTCTTCGTGCCAAGCACTTGCAGTTATTCACCTGTCTGCTTTTACATCCACATCTCTCACAGAGATGGACCTGAGTCTAAAATGTCAGATCTGGAGCCAAGCATTCCCCAAATCTGTCTGCTGCAGCTTTCCGTCTGGCTGTGCATGCGCGTGTGTGTGTACTCAGGTCAGATCTGGGGTTTATACTCTGTCTAGAAAAGGATCATTAAGCCAGAATATTTATATCCTGATTTCTGATTCAGGCTTATCTTTAATTCAAAACAATCCTAAATTTCTCTTCAAAAGACAGGGAGGTAGATATAAGCTCTTCTGTAATAGGAAAGTAGGGCTGGACTACATGACCTTCTAAGGCTGCTCAAGGCAGGAACATCCCTGACTAAATCATCCCAGCTAGGTGTCTGTCTAACCTGCTTTGGAAAATGTCCAGGGATAGCAGTTTTACAGCTTCTCTAGGTAGCCTGTTCCAATGGTTGACTGTTTTTGTGGTCAGAAAGTTCCTCCTAATCTCCAACCTAAATTTCTTCTGCTGCAGCTTGAGGCCATTGCTCCTAGTCCCGTCTCCTGTGGGCACAGGGAAAGGCCATCTCCATCCTCTTTATAATCGCCCTTCAGATATGTTTACATCCACATCAGTCTTTCCTCCAGACCGTAAGTCTTGCTTCCCAGGCCTCTCATGGTTTTTTTGGTGCTCTCTGCTTGACTCTTTCCAATCTGTCCACACCCTTCTTGAAGTGTGGGGCCCAGCACTGGACACAGTACTCCAGGGGAGGCCTCACCCGTACTGGATAGAGCAGAAGAATTGTTTCCCTTGATTGGCAAGAGACACTCCTGCAAAGGACATATACAACCCCATATATGCTGTTGGCTTCCTTGACAACAAGAGCACATTGTTGGGCTCCCAGACCCTTGAACCCCCAGGTCCTTCTCTGCAACGCTGTGGCCTCGCCAATCGTTCCCCAGTCTGTTTCTGTATGCAGTTATTCTGCCCCAAGTGTAGGGCTTTGCACTTGTCCTTGATGAATCTCATCTGATTGACTGCAGACTATTTCTCCAGTTCATCCAGGTCATTCTCTACCTGTATCGCCCAGGGTGTCTGTAACTTCACCCGCCTTGGTGTCATCAGCAAATTTCTAAGCGTTTACTAAATTTTCTAAGCGTTTACTTAAGCTCATCCTCCAACACTAAAGCAGTAAAACACTAGTACTTGTCACACTGAGGGCTGGATGCCACCTGCATCTCCGTAGAACAGACCAGGGTAGGACTGCTTGGGTGGGTCGTCAAATTCTTCATTGTTTATGGGTGGTTATAGGCTGCCCTTGCTGGTAGTATTTCGGCTCCAATGAAGGCAAGACCAGCTGACTGGGAAACAAGTGCTAGGGGTAGACTATCAAAAAGCTGGAGCCTGAATTGATTCAATCTTTGCGGGTTAGTTTAACCTGCAAAGGTTGAACTGATTTGCAAGTTGATAGACATTCCCTTACAAGTTATGATTCTGGAAATGCAGCCACGTGTCTGCAGTGGCTCAGGCGAGAAGCCTGGGGGCGCTAGAGCAGCCCTCCCTTCCCTTCCTCAGGAGCCGCAAGGCTGGAGGCAAGCTGACCTGGGCAGCGTGGCCAGACCCCCAGTAGAGACTAAATATGATTGGGGAGGGGTTTAAACCCCCACCCTGGCCTGTTGGGATGCCAGCCAGGGTCTGCCTGGAGAGGGAGGGGGGAAGCAGGCCTTTCCAGACCTGTCCCTGAGGCCAGACACCAGCTGGGGCAGCACCTCAGGCAAAGAGGGACAGTGGGGGGGTTAAACTCCCCTGTTTTCCGGCATGGGGACCCCAGCCATGGCCTGCCAAGCTTTCTCCCCTGCTCGCATGGTGGGGAGCCTGGCCAAAGCTGGCTGGTAGGGCTGGGCGAAGCTTTGGTCCCTGATTCGATTCGGTGGAGATTTGGCCTGATTCGGTGACCTAATCTCTAAATCGAATCAGAGGTCACTTTAATCTCACTGAATCGAACTGGAACCCTGTGCAGCAATTTGGAGAGATTCAGAAAATTTGGAGATAGACACAGCTTTAAATGTTTCTTCTACGTACCTTGGGGTGCCAGGCGGCTCATGAACACTCTGATGGTGGGGTGCATGCAGCGTGCATTCATGAGCCACGCCTGGTACCTCAAGGTATGTAGAAAAAACTTTTAAAGCTGTGTCTGTGTTCAAATCGCTGATTCTCTGAATTAGCATCGGCTCTTCAGATTCGGCCAAATCGAATCAGGAACGGTGATCCGAGTCAACAAATTGAATTACTGTCCCTGATTCAGGCTGAATCTAAATCCGAATCAAATATGGCCTGTTTCGCACACCCCTACTGGCTAGCATGGCCCTGCTAACTGCCTGGGGCTGGGGCTGGGGCTGTGCCAAGCCAGCCTGCAGGTGCTGCTGAGTGCAGACATGGAGGGGTCAACCTGGTTGGGCTAGGGGGCCAGGCCCTTCCCAGCAGTTGTGGCTTGGGCTGGGGCTGGGGGAGCTCTGCAGCCAGATTGCTCCTGGCTCTCCTCCCCCAGGCCAGCTGGGGCTGTCATGAAGCCTCAGTGGTCAGGGAAGGGCTGTGGGGGCAGGGCCCTTCCAAGTCAGCTGTGGCTCTGTGACAGCTGGGCCTGGCAGTGTGGGTTGGGGCTGGCCTGGCAGCAGGCTGCCTGGGCCAGCTCTGAGGGGCTGGTGGCCCCTGAGCCTGGCAGCCACTCATCACAACTGTCGCTGTGCCCCTGTCCTGTGCAGCACCCGGTGGCCACAGCCACACCGCAAGCTGCCCGCTGGCCGGGGCTGGGGGGGCAGTTCTGCCTCCCTCCCCTCCAGCTGCCACTGCTGCTGCCATCCCTGCCTCTGCCACCCTGGGTGGGTGGGCAGAAAGCTTCAGCCTGCAGGGAGCTCTGGCTTCAGCTCTTGGCTGCCTTCCACCCACTCGGCTAGCAGGGGCTGCTCATCGCTCCAGGTGTGGGGAGTGGATGGGAGGCAGCTGGAGCTCAAGCCAGAGCTGCATGCACTGGGCAGAAGTCACCGGGCTTCCCCTCGGCTCCAGCAGCTCCTTCTCCTCCTGTTCCTGCTGCTGACTGGCCTCCCCACATCCGCCCTCAGCTGCACCCAGCAGCCCCTGCAGGCTGGTCTGGCCTGCCCCACAGCCCCAGGCTCAGCTCCAGCCACACGCGAGGCAGGCAGATGGCAGGGCCAAGCCGGCTGGGTCTCGCCAGTGGTCACACCTCTGCCCATGCTGCTGGAGTGGGGAGGCAGGGGAATGTCTGACAGGGGTTGCTCTGCCCCAGCCAGATGGCTGCCAGTGGGACAGGGGTTGGAGAGGGAGATTAAATCCCACTCCTCTCCCCCTTTGCTTCAGGCTGCGGATGGGGCTGGCCATGCCTCCCACTGCCACTCGAGCAGGGAAGGGGGGAATGCCTGACAGTGGCTGCTACACCCTGGCCAGGCAAACCCTGGCCACTGGCCCCCCAGTGGGAGAGGGTATGGGGGGGCAGGGAATAAACTAGAGAGCAGAGACAGGGGGCCAGCCCTGCTGTCTGGAGCACAGCCCAGCCAAGGGCTGCAGAGCATGCTGGGATGCTGGGGGACTCTGATTTAACTTAAACCAGGAAGGGGTCTAGGACAGAAGTTCCATAAACCAGTTTGACCCAGTCTGATACTACATTCAACCAGGTTTATCTTAAACCAGTTTTGGCCATTTTGAAACTAGTTTATGGGCACTGAACTTCTGTTCTGTTACAGGTTTAAACCAGTCTCTGATCGCTTAAACTGACTTATGTGTAACTTCTGTCCCTAGCCTTGTAGACCACAGGGGGTTCACTCCTTTGGGCCCACGAACCCTTATTCAGACAAGGCTCCTATTGCAATCAATGCAGCTGGGCCTCACTGAAAAACAAGCCCTCACGTGAAGTGTATAAAAAAAAAAAAGAAATCCCTGGAAATTTTCCCATTTGAAGAATGAATCTATAGAATTAAATAGCATTGGGACCACAAGGGTTCTACAGATTTTTAATAGATTCTGGAGAAATTACTAGCGAATTGTACAGGTTTGCTGTAAAGATCCAGTTCAATCCTATAGACATCTATAGCAGTTACAGGTTTTTAAATTAAACTTCATACGATGGGCCAAAAAACAATACAGAAACCTATACTCTATTGAAATGCATGGAGCTGTCTCCTAAGGGCTTACCCTTTCAGGATCATAAAAGAACTGTGTTCACTACCAGAGCTAAGGCTCTAAATCTGTCAGCATTTGCATTCTATGCTAATCCCTCCCATTATCAGGGGGTTTCATTCAGTTGTAATGAAAATCCTTCCACACTGAAACCTGGTATCCAAAATGTGCTCTCTAAACAAAATTACCCAGAGATGATCTAATGTGATGGCTTTGTTTGCAAAAGCGCTAATGCAGGTTTGAAATGGAAAATATGCAATTACATTTTTGGTGGGTGTGTTCGTACCACAGAGGCAACCCAAATAATTTTTGCAGGGAATGTGGTGGTAGGAGCTGTAACAAAGGTACTGCTCAGCTTCTCTGCGCTGCGTTAACTCTCAAGGTGGCTGCAACTGTTGTGGGCCTTTTTATTTTTCCTAGCTCTGTCAGTCTGTTTGTGAAGTTGTTTATCTTTCCACTTTCTGTCTTCACCAGTCACCTTTAGGTAACAGCTGTTAAAGGCTCCAAAGATACCTGTCAGTGAGTAATTGCTGGCATACAGTAATTAGTTGAACTAATCAGAGGTGTTTAATCATTGTGGGATAACAAACATATAGTAGCCTGGCACTGAGATTTACTGATCAAAGGTTGAGCTGCCAAAAGAGAAGTCATATGTTTCGCAGTGAGACAGTACAGAGTGCAGGGCCCTCTTAATGGTCGTGTACCCATTCTCCCAGCTCTGAGCTTGGTGCCAGGCTCTAAATAGGAACAGGCCCTGTCCATGCATCTAAATAAGAACATAGGATGCAAACCTATGACTCTGGTATCCAGGTTGTAGTTGTATTGGTCTAGAGGAGAAAGCAATCGGGGCTCATGGGCAGAGGTGATATCTTTTATTAGACCAATGAGATTTTTGCAAAAAAAACCCCTCCCAAAAATCAATTAAAGAAATTTTTTTGCAAAAATCTTGTTGGTCCAATGAAAGAGATCCCCTCTGTCCATGAGCCCTGATTACTTAACCCGTAACTGATATTTGGAGATGTTCAGATAAGGACCCCCACTGCTCACCCAGATCCTGTTCTCATTCCCACCTCTGCTCTATACCTGCTTTGGTAGGAGGCGTGTGTTAGCCTGGGGCAGTTTAAGGACACCAGCTTTGACATGCTGGCCAGTCCAGTGCCCAGTCCCTGAATCAGGGCCCTGACAGCTGGCAGTGGCTAAACTTGGATGCTTCAGATGGAAATAAAAGCATCACACACACAATCTGGCCGTAGTGTACAAACTGAGACATCCTTCAGAGCCCTGGTGCAGCTCGACTCCATGTCAGAGAATTGCCCTGCTTGCTGAGAGAGAGCTGTCATTTTGGATCTTGGCTCTGGGGCAGTATGGTGCTTCCAGCTTGGGCGCTCTCCTAGGCTAAGTATAGACAGTCAGTAAACTCGAGGCTGAATTCACAGATTCATAGATGTTAGGGGCTGGAAGCGACTTCTCGAGATCATCAGGTCCAATTCCTCTGCACTTGGGCAGGAAAGACTGCTGGGGCCAGATGACCTGAGTAAAGTGAGTGTCCAGATGTTTTTTGAAGATATCCAGTGGGGGTGATTGTACTACCTCTGGGAGGAGTCTATTCCAGACCCTGGACACTCAAGTTGTAAAGAAGTTTTTCCTTATGTCTAATCTAAAGCGGTCTTCTAGCAATTTATGACTGGTAGTCCTAGTCTTCCCCTGGGGAGCCCTAGTGAACAGACATTCACCCAGTCCCTGATATGCACCCCTTAGACTGCCACCAAGTCCCCTCTGAGTCTTCTCTTCTACAGGCTGAACAGATCTGTGTCTCTCAGCCTCTCATCCTATGGCCCGCTCTCCATCCCTTTAACCCTCTTCTGGACTCTCTCAAGTCTCTCCACATCCTTCCTGAAGTGTGGTGCCCAGAACTGGACCAAGATTGAGTAAAGCAGGAGGATGACATCCTTAGTCTTGTTTGAGATGCATCAGTAGATGCATGCCAGTGTTTTGTTTGCTTTGCCAGCTATGGCATTGCATTGGTGACTCAGTCTTTGCAGGTTAGTCTAAGTTATGTAGATTGAACTGCTAAGCAAGTGAGCAGACATTCACTTTTGATCCTAGAAATGCAGCTATGTGCCTGCAATAGCCCAGAAGGCAGTAGTAGAGGATGCCTCCTTGGTCAGCTGGAGCAGGCAGCTTGGGCCAAGCCTAGCCTGCCCACCTTGTGGGGGGGTGGGGAGGTTTTGTGGGAAAGGTGCAAAGCATCCTGGGATGCTGGGGAACTGTGAGTTAACTTGAATCTGGAGGGGATCTGGGACAGAAGTTCATTAAACTAGTTTAACCTAAATCAGTTAAGTCTGATACTACATCCATTCAGGTTTATCTTAAACCAGTTTTGGCCATTCTGAAAGTGGCTTATGTGCACTGAACTTCTGTTGCGTTACAGATATTAACCAGTTTCCAATCACTTATACTGGTTTATGTGTAACTTCTGTCCCTAGCTTTACAGAAACTACTATTTTTGTTAATTTTCTTAACCTGAAATGAGCAGTAGCTACAGCAAAATAGTCATGTTCTGTTCTCCTTGCCTGGGCAAGCTGTGGGTTCCCAGAGGTGGCTGAACGTGTAACCTACCCTGGTAGGAAGTATGAACAAAGGCACTCTGTGTGGTCCAGACTATAAGTGGGTATATAACTGCAGCCTTGATAGGGCATTTGTACTAACGAGTGTAGTCCCTTGCCAAGGTACTTATTTTGTTTTGTTTTTTAAGGAGTGTTAAAAGACTTAAAATCTGGGTTTGCGTCTTTGGATGGAGATGGAAACTGCTGATTTATCCTCATGAAACTGTGTTGGAAAATGTCATTTTAGGAAGCTGGAGTGTTCTTCAGGAGTGTGTCTGTTAGTTTTGATGGATGGGATTTCAAGGGTGACAGACACCCCGAATAACCACTGCTCAAGTTCCAGTCCCTGCTCAGCCTGATTTAGAGCAAGAACTTGAATGTTAGTCTTTCCTATCCCCAGCGAATGCTACGATCGGTTCTTCCTCTCTCCTCTGTTGGAATTGTACTATTTTGTGTAAACTGAACCTGGCCTGTCTGCGTGCCAGGTGAATGTTTTCTGTGAATCTGTCAGTCTCTATCACGATCTCTTCTTCTGTTGGGGTCTTAACAGTGCACCTCAGCCTGGAGTTGGACGTCCACCCGGAAGGGAAGGTAGTTCTGTATAGTTGAATACTGCTTTTTTCTCACATGATGGTTACACTGACAGTCTGTTTTATATTGTAGGAATAATTATTTTTCATTTTCTGAGATTAGTTAAGAATTAGTAACCTACCAAGTCTTACCCTTGTTCTTATGAGATACTGAACTGCATGTCAGTTGTCCCCATTTTAGAAATTGGGAAAGTCAGGCAGAAAGGTTACGTGAGATGTCCAAGATCTTGCAGGGCCATTTACAGACCTCGAAATGTTCTGTTGTTCTTACTACTAGGCCGTAACACTCATTAGCTCTAAAGAAAAACCTAGAGTAGCTTAGTTAGGATTGCACAGGCAAACTAAGGTATATGGCAGACAAAACATGTATGACTCTACCAAGTCGTTGCTCTACTTTTACACACTTCATGTTAAAGTCCATCTTTAAAGCCCTACTTCTGCTGTACCACCTATACTAAATTCAATATAAAAAGCTCCTATTTGTTATATTCCCTTCCTCTACCTATCCATGCCTGTTTCTCTACCCTTAGTGTATGAAGGACAATCCCATCTTCAGTATCGGAGAGGAACCTCCCACACTGTGGGCTTTCCCCTAAATGAATAATAATAGATTGGTCATGCTGTGCCCAGCGGTTAAACGCTGACCGTTTCGGGAAGAACCCTCCCATACCCACAGGACAGGTACTAAGACCAGTGGAGTGTGTTGGACAAATTAAGCAATCCATAATGTGAATCATGCTGCCATTGATGTGTGCAGAAATGCACCTGTTTTTCTCTAGTCAGTCCCCTCTTATCGCAGTAAGATCAAAATGGCACTCTGAACTCCTATACATAAGCCATAGCTTTACACTAAGCTGGCTTGTGAGCTTATTGGGTTGGAACAAAGGTATTTCCCTCTAAACGTTATACTAGAGACAATCAACAGATGTTAAGGGTGCTCCATATTAATGGCCTATTTTGTATTCAAGTTTAGTTCCAGAATTCCCTTCTCAGCCGCTAATTTGCATGACATGTTATTCATGCTCGTTAAACTTCAGGGGACTCTACCTCAGCAGAAGTGGATATTCATCAGCACCTCTTTGACAATGAATTCATGTGACACCACAAACTCTTGTAAGTCTTGCCTTGCCAGCGATGGTAATTGGAGAAACCATTAGGAGAACCCAGATACTTTGTGTCGTGCGAGGGCGCCTTCAGTGAGTTCTTGGGTTAATTTTTAATGGAATAAATGAGCCCTGAAAAGAAGCAGCAATAGCATGAGAAAATGACCATGTGGTAACAGAACCCAGACTTGCCTTTCTATGAAGGTCTCCACAAACTTCTGAGATGCTGCTTTAAGTCCAGCATCCCCTCTGATTAGTGGCCAAAGTTCTCAAAACCTCAGGTTTGTCCCCATAAGACAAATGGGGGACAAAATATGGGAAATCCAGAGGTTCAAGACTCAAGATCTGACTGATTTTAATATTGCCTATACCATAAATGGAAGATGCGGCTGCATGACCATGGAGCAGATATCTGAACTGTGGGACCCTGCCCTTTATGAACTTCTTTGCAGGAACAACCTTGATTCTAGGTCAATGGAAGCCACAGGCTGGATGGGTACCTTGGGTGTTGACCTGAATGTTGCTTTTCACGTTGCCATAAGGAAGAAAAAGGAGAGGGAGCCTAGAGAGTTTGGCAAACTAGATCTCTCAAAGAGTTTCTTACTTAAGTGAGAAGGATTTTATTCTTGGGACATATGAATATATTTTAAGGGCTGGCGGAGCTTATAGGAGTCATTGAAATGAATGTGGATGCACAAAGGGACCCAGCAAAGTAGTCTGGATATGACACATTGCAAAAGGGAGGAGCAAAAGAGGTAACTGGTTTTGAATGACTTCCTTCGGTGTCAATTTTGATATACCTGCTTCTAAGCTTTCCAAAGCAGCCTCAGTGTTTTAGGATGCCCAGCACAGACAGGGACTTTATTTTCAGCATGTAACAGGGAACCCCAAGTAAATTGAGGCACTGCCTGCAGAAGGCCAGGATGCTGCTGAGGGCCCTGGGAGCAGACGGAGTCAGCTGACCAGAAGGGTGCTGGGCTTGGGGGCATATAAGCCCAGCCTCTGGACGTGGAGGGGGTGGCCTGACCCTGGAAGCCATGCGGCAAGGAGCACTGCGTGAAACTGGATGTAGGGAGGAGCGTGGCTGCCCTGGGTGAGGTACTTGGGGAGCTGGGGAAACGAGCCTGCCCTAGGTGGGAGGACTAGAGGAAATAAGAGACCCAAGGAGGGGTTTATATTTGAGTTGGACCCATTTGGGTTGGTGTTGTGTGTTCAAATTTAACCAGAGGTTTGGGTAGTGCCTATGGGGGAGTTTGGAGGCCCCATGATAGGGTGCCAGGTGTGCTCTGTAGGACGAGACCTCCTCTAGGCAAGGATGTGAAGGGTTGAGGCCTGGGACCTACGGGCTGAGGCAGTGGCCCTGAACTGAGGGCTCAGCCAGATAAGAGGGGCCAAGGCCAGGATGGCTGAAATCCTAACAAGGCAACCTTAAGGGGGAAGCCTCCTATGGAAGCATAGAGACCCCCAGGACTGAGTTTGGGCTGAGGATGGAGCTAGAAGGAGGGAGCATCACAGAAGCTACTCCCAGCCTCCGGGTCCCAACTCTCCAGGAGGGGCCAGAGAGCGCGGGTGCGTCTGACCCCAGATAGATCCAAGACCTGGCTATGTGGTG
The DNA here is from genome assembly GCF_052110815.1 of Crocodylus siamensis. Lineage (NCBI taxonomy): Eukaryota > Metazoa > Chordata > Crocodylia > Crocodylidae > Crocodylus > Crocodylus siamensis. The sequence continues at coordinate 195,830,042 of NC_143399.1, forward strand.
GTGCTGCATATTCCTACCACGATTTGAAGTCAGTGGGAAACAGGGTCAAGGAACTTCTAACCTAGAGGACTGGAGCTCTCCAGTGCAAAGGCCACTTCAAAAAATAGTGCCCTTGGAGATGGTGAAACATCTGCAAAAAACCCACTCTGGAGATCTAGTGACAAAGCTTCTAACTGGAGAAAAACATGTATAATGAGCATAATACCCTCCTCATCTCTGACTGTCCTAGGTAAAGAAGGAAACAGAAGTGTTCCTCCTCCATCTTTGCAATGGCAGAAGAGTTGCTGTTTCTGGCTTCCCAATGTGATGAAAAGGCTGTGATTTAAAGCAATTCCTGGGCAAAACCAAAGAGCTGTAAATAATGTAAGACAATACAGTTGGTGGGGGTGAGGGGAGAACCTGCTACTTCTGGTATTGATTAGAAATTTATGTATAACCTTTCGGAAAGCGGCACAGAAGCTCGGTATGATTGTGAAGCCCCGGCTTGCTGCTGTCTGCGATCGGCTACCTCCGGAGACCGGCGGGGCCGTGGCAGCTGATTACAGACACGCTGGGAGAAACCAGAATTTTCGGTTTCTCACACAAATCTCATGAAGCAGGGACTGACTTCTGCAGGGATTTATGAAAACTGTTTTCCTGTCCGTTGCTTTCATTATGCCGATTACTTAACCAAGTTGGGAAAGTGCTCAGGCTGAAGACATACTGTAAGAATTATTCCACCCTCTGCAATTTAAGTGTTGCTGTGTCAAGTGCCACAGTTATTCATCCTGCTCCTTCTGTTTCCCTCTCTCTCCCTCTTTCTTTGTCCCTCTTCCTCCTTAGGACCCACTGTGTGATGGGTTTTATTCTTTCCCCTTTGTGCCATCTGCTTTGTTGGGGAACTTGGGCAGGCTGTAGGGTGATCGGTCAAGTTTGCTTGCAGAAGCATTTCTTCCCCTTGGGACTGGATTCAACACGAACACAGATCAAAGTGCTATGCAAAAAAGCTCAAATTGGGCATTAAAGGTCCACCTCTGAATTTCAAACCTTATGGCTGGGGTACAGCGGCTTCAGGCCTTCCTTTGCATCCTGCGGAATTCAATTATTTTTAAGCTATTAACGGGGAAAGTCTAAAAATTCTATTAAAGTGCCAGTTTAATAAATCTTCCGTGGTTTAATCTTTCATCTCTGGACCAGAGGGAGGGGGAGAATGAATTATGATGGTGTTCAGTTTCCCCAGAGCAGCCCCTGCGTGTTAAATTGTCCATAGCTCTTCAAGTCTTCCAGAACATCTCTCTGTTTGTAAAACAATCGGACAAAATGGAAAGGTGTCTGGGGCATTTTATACCTGAGATGCATGGTTGCAGTTGGGATCTGATCTGGAACGGGCAGAGTATGGGGAGGTTAGGTCTTGGGGGTGGGAGGGTCTTGGTTTGTGCTGCAACAGAGACTAGGGAAATCTGTATCATTCATACCTGGATACGGGCTGGATTCCAAGTCTGTTCCCTCCCTGGCCCACTCCCTTTAAAATATGAGGTTATTTGGAGATGGTTGTCACTATGGCTGAACATTTGAGTTATGTTGTTATTCATCTCCCTCTTCCTCCCTCTTCTTTTATCTGTGCTTATTGCAGTAGCATCCAGAGACCTCAACCAATTCACAGTTCTACCATGGCCCCATTGTGCTAGGTGCTGCACAAATGTATACAGTCAATGACAGTGCCTGATCTAAAGAGCTCGCACTGATGACTTTCCCTCTCTTTCCCGCTCCTCTTCTGATTGCTTTAACTCATAATGTGCTAATTTGGGGCTCTGGTGTGTTTGTCATTGGAATCTTTATATGATTTTTTTTTTCATTGTCCTTGCACCTGAAATAGAGTTGCATCTGGCAGAATAATGCTGTTAAAATATGTGCCCCTCTCCATCTCTGTATTGTATTTTACTTTTGCGATAATAATCGTTATTTATTTTCTGTGGATATTTCTTTTCCACTTGATGAGAATGTTCAATAGAAAATGCCAGAGAATATTGGCAACTATGATCAACAATGTCAGAACTGAAGACAATCAAAGGCATGAAAGGCATAATACTAATTGCTTGTGGTGCACTGGGATCTTATGATGGGAATATCCCAACAGCATTGTTTAAATTGGAAATTGGCTGTATAAGACTGTGGATCTGTTCAGAAGCAACACTTGTGGGCTCTAAAACACTGAGGAAAGCATTAACATACTTAATCCACTGATACCTGGTCTAAGTGAGACCCATGTTAGCAAATATATTCCCCTTGATATCCAGGTGAACAGAGGGAACATCATTATTGTCTTTCTGAGCAAGAGAAACACATTAAGAAACTGGGGGCTGTGGTGTAGATACCCACACAGTCAAATGGGTCGCCAACTGGCTGGAGGGCCGCACCCAGAGGGTGGTAGTGGATGGGTCCTTCTCGACCTGGAGGGACGTGGGCAGTGGGGTCCCCCAGGGCTTGGTCCTCAGGCCCGCACTGTTCAACATCTTCATCAGTGATTTGGACGAGGGGGTAAAAAGCATCCTGTTCAAATTTGCTGATGACACTAAGATGTGGGGGGACGTGGGCACACTGGAAGGATGCAACAGGCTACAATCAGACCTGGACAGGTTACGGGGGTGGGCGGACGAGAATAGGATGGGTTTCAACACAGACAAGTGCAAGGTGATGCACCTGGGGAGGAACAACCGGCACCATACCTACAGGTTAGGGAACTCTCCTCTTGTCAGCACAGAGGTGGAAAAGGATCTTGGGGTCATTACTGATGCCAAGATGAACATGGGCCGGCAGTGTGGGGATGCAGTCAGGAAGGCCAACCGCACCTTGTCGTGCACCCACAGATGCATCTCGAGCAGGTGCAAGGAGGTGATCCTCCCCCTCGATGCGGCACTGGTCAGGCCGCAGCTGGAGTACTGCGTCCAGTTCTGGGCACCGCACTTCAGGAGGGATGTGGACAACATGGAGAGGGTCCAGAGGAGGCCACTCTCATGATCAGGGGACAGCAGGGCAGGCCCTACGAGAAGAGGCTACGGGACCTGAACCTGTTCAGCCTCCAAAAGAGAAGGCTGAGGGGAGATCTTGTGGCCTGTTATAAACTAGTCAGGGGGGACCAGCAGGCACTGGGGGAGTCCCTGTTCCCCCGAGCACCGCCAGGAGTGACCAGGAATAACAGTCACAAGCTGGCAGAGGGTAGATTCAGACTAGACATCAGGAGGCACTACTTCACGGTCAGGGCGGCTAGGGTCTGGAACGAGCTTCCAAGAGAAGTGGTGCAGGCTCCTACCCTGGGGGTGTTTAAGAGGAGGCTGGATGAACACCTTGCTGGGGTCGTTTGACCCCAGTACTCTTTCCTGCCGTGGCAGGGGGTCGGACTAGATGATCTGCTCAGGTCCCTTCTGACCCTAGAAACTATGAAACTATGCATAGTGCACACATGGGTATATTGTCACAAGTCATCCCCTAATAAATGAAGATGAAAGCTTTAGCTAACACTATATCAGTGTGTTGCTTATATACTGCAAAGGGTATTTAAAATGCCAGTCAAAATTGCTGGTGACATTGAAAGGATGGACCTAAATTAGCTTGTTTTGTGACTTTGCTATTTATATCTTGGGAGAGAGAGATGGGCCAAGCCACAAAATGAGATTCCAGTGCTCTGAGTTGACAACTCGTTCCCCTGCTTTGTCATTGGACTCTTTGTATGATCCTTTTTCATTGTCCTTGCTCTTGAAATAGAGTTGCATCTGGCAGAATACTACTATGAAAATATGTGCCTCTGTTCCAGGCTGCTGTGGTTCCCCTGCTTTACTTGTGGCAGGGTAGGGCGTTGGGTCTATGTTGTGTCAGGGTTGAGAGTAGTCTTATGCAGAGTTTAAATTATGGTTGTATGGGATGGTTTGGATAGGGATGATCCTGCCTTAGGCAGGGGCTTGGATTAGATGACCTCTGGAAGTCCCTTCCAGCCCTACTTCTTTCCAGACTGTTTGGGAAGATCCTTGTGTGGGGTTTTCCATAGACACTTACAGTACATAGGCCTACTCACGGGGCTGTCTGCATATGATTAATTCTTCAGTTTGGTCTTAAACAGACCCAGAGTTTTCATTTTAGTTCATCTAGTGATTCAGTCTGGGCTTAATATCTGCTTGGATGTCTGCAGTGGGAATGCTTTTACCTGTTGCATGTTGTAGTGTGTTCCTGGAGTCTCTGGCTTTAGGGTTTGTGCGTGAGGGATTGAAATAGTGACTTTGGTGAATCCTTGAGTATATGGTTAGGGGACTGGACCCTATGGCCCGGGAGGCCCCTTCCATTTCTTATTTTCTAATGGTGAATAACAGCTATACTATGTCTGTGTGTAAGTGGTGGTGATGATAATAGTAATATTGTTACAGCAGCTGGTTGGCAGACTTTGATTTTTCTCTACAGCTAACAAAGCTGGCTAGTTTCGTGAGCTCTGAATGGTAGGTGTGACACTGCAGTGTCTTAGGCTGCTTACAGACGTGAAAAAAAAGTTGCCTTATTTTCTGCTCAGCACACCCTTGTACCAAGTGTAGCACATGCCCAGAAGAGACATTGCATTAGTTTGACTCAGCTCACCCAACAGCTATATAGATGGGGCGCTTCAGCTGAGCTTTTTGGTGCCTTTATCTAATAGCTGACTGAATCAGCTATTAGATAAAAGTGCCAAAAAGCCCTGCTGAAGTGCCTGATCTATACAGATGTTGGATGCGCTGGGTCAAACTAACGTGATGCCTCTTTTGGTAAAGTGCTGTGTCGTGTCCCCCCCCCTCCCCTGGCCCCATCTGTCAGTGGCTTTAGTTTCATAAATCGACAAGTTATTTTTGCACTAGATGCACAGCTGTTATTCAGGTCTCAGGGACAGATCCACAGAAGTGTGTACAAGGCGACCAATAGTTTGTCTTTCCTGGGTAACACTAACAAGAGAAGATCGCTATATCTCCACAGTGTGGCCTGCGTTACCTGCCACTTGCAGATAGAGCTCAGGTGTCTGTCTTCAATTCCTGACTTTGCCCCACGCTTCTAGGCAGTCAAATTGTCTAATAAAGACAGTCAAAAAGCCCGAGGTTGAATCGATTCAATCTTCGCAGGTTAGTCTGAGCTGCATAGATTGAACCAATAAGCACGTGAACAGACATTCACTTTTGATTCTGGAAGTGCCGCCGTATGCCTGCAGTGGCCCAGGGCAGAAGCTGGAGGGCGCTAGAGCATGCTTCACTGTTTGGCTGGAGCAGACAGCTTGGGCCAAAGCTAGCCCACCTACCGGGGGGTGTGGCATTTGTGGGAGAGGTGCCAAAGCATCTTGGGATGTTGGGGGGCTGTGAATTAACTTGAATTTGGAGGGGATCTGGAACAAAAGTTCACTAAACTGATTTAACCTAAGTCAGTCAAGTCTGATACTACATCCATCTAGGTTACCTTAAACCAGTTTCAGTCATTTTGAAAGCAGTTTCTAAGTACTGAACTTCTGTTGTGTTACAGATTTGAACTGGTTTCTGATTACTTGTACTGGTTTATGTGTAACTTCTGTCCCTAGCCCTAGTGTGGCATAAGGCAAGTCACTTAGGTCTAAGTGCCAGTCACTTTACTAAAGTGCAATGGGATTGTCTCTTCACCTCTGGTCTTTACCTATTGACTAGAGAAGATGATGATAATGCTCCTGCTGTCTGCTTTGATTGTAAGCTCCATAAGGCAAAGACTTTCTCTTTCTTCATGTTTTGTATACCCTCATGTGGAGGGTTCCTGAACCAGATTGGGTCCTATAGTAAGTGACCGTACAGATACAACCTCTGTGATTTCCAGAAGCTTTCTGTGGCCTTTCAGAACGGTGGGAAGCATTGAAAAAATGCTACTATTAGTGACAGTGGCTATATACTGTGTGAGGCATCAGTCCCTGTCAACAGTTTGGCACAATGGTAATACTAGTGAGCACACGGTCAAGTCAGCTATTTTCAGAGTCGCCTGATATCTTTCTTGAGTATAAAATGAGACATAGGTTGGTATTTAAATGTACAACACTCTGAAAAAAGAACAATGCCTAGTCATTTTTCTTTGTCACGGTAGCACTGTTCTTTTCAACTTTTCCCCAATGCTGGAGCTCAGATAAGTCAAATGACCCCACTCCAGTAATCACTAAGGAATGGAGAAAGCCACTGAAAAGTGAGATGAGCACAGAACAATATCGCTCGCTCCTGGAGTGAAAGGGATGAAAAATGAAATTGATCCCCGCACGTTGGTCAAACCGGCTACATCGAGTGGGTAATCTAAGGCTGCAGGGAGAATCTGCAGGGTGTGCTGCTTTTTGTTTGGGTGAATAAACCATGCATGTTCATGGAATATTAATTAATAATAAATGAACATGCGTGAATTATTCATGCTCATAAAAGCAAATTTGCCCTGAAGGCATAGCACAAGATAGGTTTTAAGATTTTTTTAGCATGGAAAGGATTTGTATAGGGCATAACAGATCAGTCATAATTTGAATCTGAGCTCAGTGAGACTGCCACCCCCATGGTCTAGCCCGTGCATCTTAGCATACCGAACAGGCACTTCTGTTCCTACTTATACTATATTAGTTGTTCATTTGTCTTTCTGGTAGCAGATCAAGACCTGCTCTGGTTGAATCCCATTTGACTCCACTTTCCCTCTGAGAAAGCAGGGGCTAAAACCATCCCCTGGTGCAACACCATTTCTGTTGCAACAGGGATGAATTTGTCCCTGCGTGTTCATATTACTGATGGATTTGTTCTGCCAGCATGCACTGCAGATGTCTTGCACACCATGCAGGATGCAAGGTAAGATTTAAAGCAGCGAACCGGTAAAGAAAATGCTGCTCTTGTGTTTTTAACTCTATCTGATGCTGAACTGGCCGGTGAGGTATATCACGTTCAGATGACTATCCTTGAATAGCAAGCGCATTATGAGGAAGGATGCCAGTGATGCAGAATCCTGCATCTCTGTGGCATGCAGCCACGTTACCTCATGCTGTGACCTTTATGTATTGACCCTGAATAATATGTAGATGGGGCTTTTCTAAGGAAAGCCCAGTGTGCTGCCAGGTGTATAGCTAAGGCAGTTTTCACTCTCGTGTCTCAGACAGTAATCACCAGGGTCGGGGGAGGCTGCTCCTTAAGGAAGAGGTGCATTAGCTTGTGTAGGCATGACCCATGCCAGGTAATCGAGCTGAATGCTTAGTAGCACTCTTCCACCTTTGAAGTACACCTTTGCTGAAGCATTGCTCAGTCAGTGAGTGGATCTCTTCCTTTTGTGACTGTCCCAAATCATTTCCTTTGGCATAGCAATAGGTGGCTAACTGGGTGGGTGAAGGGCAAGTACACCTTGGCCAGTAACAGGGGTGTTTAAACCTGGCCAAATTCTAGTATAAATCATGACATTTCACCTGCCTAAATCCCTCCTCCAGTTTTTCTCTAATCTATTCTTCACCTGCCAGCCTTACCTATTGTGTAGAGTTGCTGCGTTTGTGTGCCAGTAAGCAGGTCCCAGGCTGCCCGGAAGTGGTGGGTAAGGCCTTTTTCTCTTTCTCCCTCAGGTTTTAAACCTAGAGGCTGACAAGGGTGCAGTTGATGTTCCCTTGAGACCAGCTGCCTGTGCGTGTGTTTGTGTAAATGTATGTAAAGCCATGCTCCATCCAGACACACAATTAATTCTGGCAACACAGAGCAGCCTGAAGGATTGGCCAGTTGCCACTTTGCACACTTGAGAGCCTAATTACAGCTCTCTCCATGTTGGTGAATGGTGGGAAGGGACTCGCGTGCCTTCTCGTGCACGGAGGGCCGTGTTTGGGCTTTGGGTTTGCTCTCTTTGACTGAAACGGGCCAGGTAAATGCAGCTGCAGTACTAGCTGGGGAGCCACTTGTCGCTCACCACAACCCCCAACCAAATTGAACAGAAGTTGGTGGAAAAGTCCCTCATGGGCACTAGGGTGGGCCTGCTAACCCTGGAAGCTGATCTGAACATTGCTGAATGTCTCTGAGCAGACGGGTGTCCAATCCTTAGTAATCAATTGCCGGTAGTCTCTAAGGTGCCATCCTGCCCTTCCTTCTGCCTGGTTAGTAGAGGATAGACAGGATATGAAACCTCAGAGGGAAGAGGATGCAGCAGGGCATGGGAAAAATGTGTTGCTTGTCAATGTTTCAGTAAAGATTTAGATGCTCAAGGGGAAAACTTCAGGGAATATTAAAAAATATGAAAGGTCGGATCCTCAGAAGATGAAAATCAATACAGCTCCATTGAATTCAATAGCGCCATGGACTCTGACAAATTATATTGACTACGGATCTGGTCCCAAACCATTAGAAGAATCTTTAATTCCTTCTTTAAATCTCTTTTCCAGCAGGTTGCACTGACTTCCTTGCCTACTAAACTGCTTGCCCAGAGGCTGAGGTGCATTTTCCCCAGCAAAGCTGATCCCCGAGGTGAGTGGCTTCCCCTTGTCTTCATATTGTCATTATTACATTTTCAGTTTCTGCCTTCCTTGCAGCCCCTCTGTGCTGATCTGTCGCTTCACCTTGCAGCGATGTCCCCTACGTTCTGATTCCACAACAAACGCGTTGTAAAGCTGCCGTCGCCGCTTCCATGGCACCGCAGACAAATTTTCAGCAAAAAGTGTTTCATGTAGTATAACTTAAAACATAGGTGGATTTATTAGGATTTAATGTACTGGGAACTAAGCCACAAGGCTCCTTTTTCATATGGCTGTGGAGGCAGACATATGGGGGTGATTTTAATAATTTATATGTTAAGAAGTAGCAATCCTTGCAACCCTTTTATCCATCCAAATGCTCCTGACTTTGATCTTTTTTTTGTTTTATTGAAACACCTTGTGTTTTCTTGCCTTTAAAATAATAATAAAAAGTCCCTTATAATGCCCAGGAGTCTTTCTCTCAAAGAAAGAGAAGCAATGTCTGATTCCTATCAAGCCATCTGTAAACCCCTGTAATTAAGTACTGCGCTATTTGGGGTTTGGGGCGGGAGAGCAAAGGGGAAATGTTCTGTAGACTTTGAGGGCTGGATTGCACTTCAGGCACCTGAAATTTGAAACCTGCCCAGGCTTGCAGCCTTTAGGAAAAGTCAGTTTTCCAATTAACATTGTTCACTCAGTTAAAAAGCCCTCGATCTGGGCCACTCAATAGACTTTTGGTATCTGTAGGAAGCCGTGAGTCAAAAGATTTAGTGATTTATTCCCCTTCCTCTGCTGAAGCTCTATGGGGGTGACACACTATTTAACAAACTGTGTCTTGGTTGCCTGTTTGCCCGTCCATATAAATGCACTAGAAACCCTGTTGGGATTCTGTCCTCAGGGTGTGATAGGGATCTGAGTTTAATTGCAATAATTTATTGGGCTGGCGTGATTATTGCAATAAGGGGTGCATTAAAGTGGTGGAGATGGAGCTGAGGCGAAAACGGGTTTTATTAAAGGAAACTGGGAAGCTTGTGTTTTGCATGAGATATTGCAGGGGCGATAAAAACAAATCAAAATGCCTCTCTATCTCTTGTTAGAAGAGTAGAGTCTTTTGGCCAGTGCTTAATAGGGCAGCTACAGAGCAAAGGGTGCAAGGCCCTTCTATTCTTCAGGATACTGGCAGAAGAAGAGGAATAGTCAGGTTTTACTTCATACCAGGGCAGGGGTTAGGCAGGATTGTGTCGTCCCACCTCTCTATAAATATCCACTTGTGAGCAGAATCTTCACACCTCATTTTGTTCGCATTTTAATGCTTTTCCTGTCTGTCACTTTTCATCTGTTGAGTCTTTTTTGTTTTTCCTGACGACGAGTTCAAGGAGACGTTTACAGGGGAAGTGGATGTCATGGGTTTTATATGGGATGAGATACGAGTCGCAGGAGTGAGCCATATTTCCCCCAAATGAAACACCTGACTGAAGAGGCTGCTGCCTAAGAACATGGTAAGTCAGCCATGTCCACGCTAGTGCGGAGGTGGTTCAGCGAGTGAGGAAATGATCCCCTCCATAGGCAAAAATACCAGCGTTTAAAGGGCTCTTCAGTGTGGCTGAGAGATGTAACGAGTAGCAATGGCTCTCAGTTCAAGCCAGACCCATTCAAATTAGGACGAAGGGGTGAACTTTGTACAAGGAGGGGGCTTAACCATTGGAACACACTGCCAGGCGAAGCGGTGGTTTCCCCAGCGCTCGAGGCATGTCTGCTCGGTTTCTGTGCTGTGCCCAGGAGAGCTGTGGTGAGCCACTTCCCACCCACTTGCTCCCACTCTGCCATGTGCCAAAAGCCAACAAGTCCTGCAGGCACTTTTAGTGCACGTGCCAATGAACACGACCAGGACCGCGAGCCTGGGAGTGCTCACCAAACAGTGCCTACGTGCCATTTTGAGGGCTGCAGCCTGCAGTGCTCCAAACGTGGGGAGAGGCAGCATGGGCACGATCTTGAAATCTTTGAGTCAAGGCTGGATGCCTCTCTGGCAGACTTGCTTTAGCCAACCACTCCTTTTGGGGCTCGGGAGAAAGTAAGTGAGATTTTTCTGGCCGGTGCAACGCAGAAGGCCGCACTACATCTACTGTTCCCTTTTGATGCTGCCATCTATGAAATCCTTTACTCCAAAAGCTAGCCTCAGTCCAGTTCTCTATACTTTTGAGCCCTAATTCTATGCTGTGCCTAAAACATACGAACAGTTCCTTTAGGTCAATTGGGATCAATTGCAAGATTCAATGCCTACTCAATCAAGCTTGTAAGAAGTCATCAAAAATGCCCCTTTTTAGATGCATTTTCTATTTTATTTGCTCTTAGCCTCAGTACGTACCACTTCTTTACCCTGTTCCCTCTTTTCAGGCTAATCTTTTTGGGAGTCTTTCTAGTAGTTCATGTATAGTCTTATAATACATCATTACTGTCTGTGCTTGTTTCGCAGGATGCGCGGGGTTATGTTTCATAACCAGGAATCCTGGTTTTCTCTGTTTAAAAATTGCAAATTGTCTGATTAAAATCTCCCAAATCTGTGTTTTTCTATGATTAAAATGAAACACCACTATAGATATAGATATGTGTATGTGTGTATATATGTATGCATGTATCTATCAGTTGAACACAATGTTTTCTTGATATATTTACAATTTTAAAGCAATTTGGAAGCTTACCAGTGCCTCAATCACTATAATAAAATAAACTTTAAATACCTATACATTTTGGTATTTGATTTTGGGTTTTTTATCATGGAAAAATCAGAGCTCCCCCTGCCCCCTTTGCTCACCAGGATGCAGGTCCCCGCTTTGTGGCACTGAGCAGACCTGATATGCCATTGCCCCTCACTCCTGACTCACAGCCCCCCGGACCCTGCTGGTGGCCTTCACTCCTCACCTGCAGCCCTCCACCCCAGCCCTGCCAGAAGGGGCCTCCTGCTTCAAGCTACCATGGGAAGGTGCCCTCTGCGCCAGTGCCCTGCTGCTGTTGGGTGGGTATGCCGCACCATGGTAGCGCGGGACTCCCAGAGGTGCGGGCATCGAGGTTCCCTGTCCCGCTTTGCCTGCCATGCCGGGTCCAGCCTGCTGGGCCACGGAGACCCCGGAGGGAGGACAGCAGGGTGGGGAGCTTTAGCCCGCAGCAGGCAGCCCACAAATCTGTGCATGGGCAGGGGCAGGTATGTGCCCCCAAGCCCCCTCCAGGTGTGTGCACAGCAGTGGGGAGTCAGCCCTGCCCTGCCCTGCCCTCCCCATCACCTGAACAAGCTTCCTGCAGCCCTGTCCAGCTCCCTGCCCAGGCCTTGTGGCCACACATTCTGGCCCCGGGCCCCAAGCCCCATGCATGCCCAGGCTGGGCAGCAGCCCCAGCTCCAGCCCTGCCCAACTCCCTCCATCCCTCCCACACCAGACTTACCGCAGGAGCTGGTGGCCATGTGCCTGGGTACATGCACATGGTGCCCCCTGCCTGACTGCCCTCCTCCCCAACCCCGGACCTCTGCCAGCCTGCAAGGGGAAACCCACTGTCTCCCACGTTTTTCTCTTTTAAAGGAGGAAATCTGGGTTTTTCTCCTTAAAATGAGAAAATCCGGGTTTTTCCCCTAAAAATGAGAAAATCTGCATTTTTACCACATTTTACCATGGTGAATGGAAAACTCAGATTCCTGTTCATGACTGAAATGATGTGGCCAGCTCCTAAAACCTGTCCTTAGGCAGGCCGCAGCTGCTGCATAAGGGGTGCTCAACCTGATTTCCTATCACTTTTGAAGGCCACCAGGCAGGCTGTTCTTTGGGATGGGTCATGGACTTGGCAACTTGCTCCCTCCCCTGACCCAATCTGAAATAGCGCAGAGTTTGGTGTCTTTCTGGATGTGCTGGAAGGGTTCGCCATCTGCAAATTGTTCAGAGGCTGCAGCTGGCGTAGGGGGCAGTGACCTGCCTTCTGATGGGGGTGGGCTGTTGTGATTCCATTCCTTCCATGTTTGAACTGGCTCCCAGTAGCTTTCTGGATGCACTTCAAGATGCTAGTTTTGGCTGGGACCTACATACCTGGGGGGTCTGCTTTTTCCCCTATACCCCATTGCAATCCCTAAGGTCTGCTGAGATCAGCCTTCTCCAAGTACCATCAGTTTGCCAAGTCTGTGTGGTGAAAACTCGGGCAGTCACTAGGCAGGTGCTCCCTCCCTCTTGAATTCTGCCGGAGCCCAAGCCTGGATGTAGTTTGGAAGTGCTGCAAGACCTTTCTGGTCGGGCAGGCATTTAGCAGCCAAAGCTAAGTCAAGATGTTATTTAGTTGGTCTCTTGCTTTTTCTATTTTGTTGTTTTGTTTATTCGAGATGCCTGTTTAGGTTTCTCTTTCTCTTGCTGTAAGCTGCCCCAAGCCTTTCCCGGGAAGGGAGGCATATGCATTGCATAAATCAATCAATACATTTCTACTGTAAGCCAGGGGTTCTCAACCCCCGGCCTGTGGGCCAGCCCCGTGGAGCTCACCAGGGGTCCGGAGATTTGGCCGCGGGGGAGCAGTGACGTCATTAATTGCTGTTCCCTTGCTGCCAAATTTCAGGAGCTGTGGGGAGCCCTGCAAGTTGGGTAATGTGGCCCTGCACACTAGATCACATCAGTGTGAAGCTACGTATTGTAGGGAGGAGATGCGCAGTCAGGTCAGGGCAGTGCAGGGCTGGTTTAGGGTAGCAGATGACATGTGGCCAGATTAGAAAAGTGGGCAACCAGGTCAGAGCAGCAGGTCTGGATCAGGGTGGTGTGGGATTGGGCCAACAGATCAACCTGCACAGGATCCAGCTTGTAGACCAACTCTGTGCCGGTCATCCGGCCTGTAGTGCCAGCAGGTTGGGTGCCATTGCTGTAAGCTGTCTGGGTTACCGACTGTCCGCAGCTATGTCTGTATGCAGAAGCCAGCACAATGGGGCTGGGATCTCGGGTTCCATAGGCATCACTATAATATAGATACTAATAACCTTCCTAAAGTGCTGGAGGGCACTTCCCTCATCATTTCAATGGGATACCCACATACCTCTTCCTATCTGCCACTGCCCAATATGTATCTGTTAATATAATAAATACAGAGGGCCATAGGGGGCGAGTGTATGTTGTCCACTATGAATAGGTTTATATGGGTTGATACCATCAGACAGCACTTCTGCATGGTGATTGTTTGAGGTTTTCCATTTCCACATTAACTTACAATAAAGTGCTCTCCTATGCTGATAAGCATTTGTCATGTGCAATTGCAAAGACTGTTTATAACTTAATTTACTCCAAGGTAATGATGATTATATCTAAATATTTATGGAGAGGTCAGTGCAAGTGAATTTCTTGGTAATTTTGTTTTGCTTTTATTTTTTCCTCCCCCTTCTTTTCTTTGACTGGCCAAATTATCTCCGTGTTCCCCACAGCCTTTGCTGCTAATTCCTTTGTTTGCAGTGACAGTGTGTGGAGAAAGAAAGCTGATTAGCTGTAGGCTTCCTTACCATTGAACGCAGCCAAGAAACCAGTGGGTTTCATAACACGTTTCTGCCTTTTATTTTAATTTAGACCTGGGAGAATGTCATGGTTCAGAATTGGCTACTAGCATCTACCTAGTGTGTGCATTTGTGGGGCGTGGATTGTGTGTGTGTGTGTGTGTGTGTGTGTGTGTGTGTGTATGTGAGAGAGAGAGAGAGAAAGAGCGAGAGATGAGTTGGGAAATGCAAACTTCAGGGTAACATGATTTAAAGAGGTCCTTTGCTTGTCAATTGTATTCAGGATGTATAATCCAGTGGGTCATTTGTTATTTCTCCAGCTGGCGACTGCTTGTTCAGCATAGACGTAGGAAAGGTCTGCTTAGTGCTGCCCATCTTTGGGGACAGATTCATTCAAGAAACGGAGTCCTTTTTGGTACTTTCTGGTGCTCATTTAATATTTGAAAGAAGGTTATTTGCTGGCGTTGTCATTTCATTGTTACCCTGTGCTCCTCGTGTTAGCTGCTTGCCCCGTCTACCTGCTGTCTCTTGTCTTGCCCTGTAAGTGGACTTTAACCTGTTTGAGCAGAGACTATCTTTGTACAGCGCCTGGCAGGGCTTGGGGCTTCCAGCTGTGATTAGAGCTGCAGGATGCTGGAGTCCCCTCCCCGAAATTATGAAATAAAACAAAAATGTTCCAAACAGGACAAAATCGTGGAAAATCTGAACTGTCCTACAAAACAGGTCCCTGCTATTTCATTTTGAAGAAGTTGAAATTATATTTTGTTTTCACCTTTCTGAAAAGTTTCTAGGAGCCGTAGATCCTGGCAGCTATGGGTTTCCAAACTGCTGAGGAGCTAAGACCCTGGGAGTCGCAGTCAGCCTGGGGGACTGCCAGGGAGTCTGGAGCATCTGGTGTGCTGCCAGGGAGCCTGGAAGGTCGATCCTCAGGCAAGTTGAGGTGAGCAGAGCTGTAAAACTGGGAATGGTTTTCTAATGGAATCCGGAAATTTCCCATGGGAAAAATGGAGTCTGTACAACGTGAACCTTCAATTGGAAAATGATTTCAGTGGAAAGTCGCTGACCAGCTCCATTAATAATACTCTTGCTTTGAAGAGTGACATGACATATGTTGTAACCCATGTGGCATTGGTCAGATGAGTTTCTGTACTGCAACTTTAGATAGAACTTTTTGGGCCACGTGCGCCCTACAGTGAGGTGCATCAATGAAGGGCACTTAATCTCTGTTCAAGAGGAGTGGCCCAAAGTGCGACATTTAGGTCCAATCCCAAATTCAGGACTCTTCGCATCTGGGTTTTAGATTCAGGCATGAAGTGTGGCTCTAGCTCTAGATCCAAGGGTTGTTTCTGGCCTGTCTCCACACAGGTGAATGTATGTTTAGGAGAGCATGGACTACTGAGTAGTTGCTCTATATCCTAAGCTTATTAGACTCATCATGCTGGTAAATGGTCAAGCCAGGGCAGTGGTCCCTCTAAAGAAAGATGGTGTCTCTGTAGACCTCAGGGATTAGCCTGACTGTCTCAGTTGGGTGCTTGTCGTATGGTGCTTTGAGACTACTTGTAGTGGAGGCCAAACTGTGACTTAAAATCCTTTCATAAGGATAACACCCTGTGGGCACATCCCATCCTCCTGCAAAGCCTAGCTTTCCAGCAGGGGTGCTTCAGTAGGACATGCGGACTGGGCACATGGGCTCAGCACTTGGATGATGAGGTGCTAGATTTAAGCAATTTGTGCCACCCTGCCCCCATGCCAAGGGCTGGCCTGAAGCCTATGAACCCTCGAAATCCCAATTAAGCCCTCAAAATAGGACTGAAGTGGTCCCTGGACATCATGCTGGACCTCTGCTGTGGGGAGGGCGTGAATTCCACCTCTGTGTTATTTAAACACAGGCTCTTTGGGGCTCTCTGTTCATACAGTATCTCCGATGCTGGTCTTGTTTGGTCCCTAGGTACCACTGTAATAAAATATGGCTAGGAAGTGCTACTTGAAGTCCCAAATATAGGACTTAGCTTCCTGGATAAGGAACCTCTGGTGGAAAGAGCAGCAGTAATGTTCCACCTCATGTTCTTTGCAAGAGTGAGAAGGGTGGCTCTTTTGTAAATCCCCTGTAAGCCATAAAGAAATGCTGCAAGAAGGAAAAGAGATTGGAGTGCAGCTAACGGCAGAGGGGAAAAAAAATTATAAGTGCAATCTGCTCCATTAAAAATTTCATAGGCTGTTACTTTTACAGTGCAATTAGCTCTGTAATTTAGATGCCATTAGACAGCTAGTGCAATGGATAATCAGGGGTAGGAGTGCTTGACGAGGTGTGTTTGGAAAAATTGTAGGGTTTTGGCTCTATTTCACACGATGCCTTGTTCCTTGGCTTCTGTCTCAGAACATGCACGGAAGTCAGCGACTCTTGTTCCCTTTCTCCTCACCAGGGCTTTATTCCCTTGCTTACGTTTCCTTCCACAACTTCAGCACCCGTGTATTGATGTCGCTTTTCACTGTGCAGCTGACTTTGGGGACGGCATACAATGGTATCTGTCAGCGTTTGGGAGAGCGAGAGTGGTAAATGAGGGGTCGGGGGACGTGCAGTGCCGCGGGAGCCTTTGTCAGTAGTAAATGTATTCTACCTTTGATGCCAATCATCTTGGAATACTTAACGGTGACAAGGAAAGCAGCGAAAGGGCTCGTCGTGTGAATAGCGACTGAAAGAAAAGGACCCTGAGAGCCATCTAAGCGCATTTCCATGCCTATGTTCTTCAAGCAGTTTACATTTTCTTTTTAATGCAAACTGATGGCCACATTTACCATTAAAAAGTGTGTGTGTGTGTGTGGAGGGGGAGATTTCTTAATAAAGGCCCGATTCTGATCTTGCTGGCTCCACACCTACCCCTCAGTGAGCCCCTTGCTGATTCCTGAGGCTGTGCTCTTGATTTGCACCAGTATATGTAGGATCAGAATGAGGCCCTTCATCTTTGGAGAAAGTATTTTATATTCTCCCCCTCCCCGATGTGTTACTCTGCAAGGAATCTCAGTTCTGGGCCTGCGTGGAAGTGATATCAAGTCAAGGGGCCTTTTCGCCACCATACCTAACGCAGTGTAGCTACTGCCAAGTAATATGGCGGGCTATCTTTTTATTGGAACTAAGTCCCCAAACTATCAGGGATACAGGTTGTGACAATCTAGTTGGGAACCTGGATCAGGTTTGTTAAAACTTTGCAAAAGTTTAAAGGCCGGGATGGTCTTCAGTTCCAACTATACTGGATCCCACGCTGTTGAAAACAAGGACCTGATTTCAGCAGGCGCGTGTGTGTGTGTGTGTGTGCGCGTGCGAGTGGCTTGCCGCTTAATATAACATGCAAACATTTGCTTTATGTATATGCATAGATGTCCACAGGTTTATAGGCACAATATGTGTGTCTGAACACATGTATACATCCATACAGTGGTGATTATGCAAAATAGGCATGTCTTCACATACATGCAAATGTTGAATGTGCTGCCACTTCTCACAACTTTGTATGTTTGGTGACTTTTTCCTTTGGAGATGGCTGGAAAATGTTAGTGCTTTTTTAGGGTCACAAAAGTAACTTTTTAGATTTCTTATGGTAGCAAAGGAAAGCTGGAAATAGGAGAACCTGAAAATAGTGTGGATTTTTTCAGAAGCCAGATATAAAGAACCCCATTTTATTGGTTTGAAAAGCATGAGATTTTTAAAAGAATTTGGGGCCCCAACTCATGATTTTTGAATGCTTTATGTTGATGGCACTGGAGGAAATGAGGGTAAAAAAAGTAAGCGTCTCTAGTGGATCCAGTCCAACGACAGAACGTCAATGGAACAGTAACTAGCAGAGACCCTGACTAATATACATATAGCCTACATTGAATCTCAAACACGGAGGGCAGGTATTCTTTGAATATGTCTGTGCATCTCCCATGAATGTTAGTAAAGGCTCTGAACTCAGCTGGAGTGGGGAGAGGAGCTCGAAGGGTGACAAGAGGGAAACAGGCTTCCTGTACTCGCTAAGGAGCAGGCCCTGGGGAAGGGGTCTTGGGAGTACCCCAGACACCATACACCTGTTTAATGATAGGATTTTGCTGTATGGGGGACTGTTTGCTCCTGGAGATTAGTGCTTCTTGCTGATTTTCCCCAGCATGCAATATCAGCTTGACAGCTGTGGCTAATGTGTGGTTTCACTTACCCTCCCGATTAGCTGGGGGTGTTGTGTGTGGAGAAGAGCATCTCATTTGCCAAATATGGATTCAAAGGAGAACAAAGACAAAAGGGAAAAGGCAGGAGACAATGCAGCAGCTGTAAGACATACCCAAAACTTTGGGTTCTTGTTTTACTCGGACAGACTTTTGGGGCGAGGTCCAGGGTTGGGTTCAAGGAAACTCCGTGGAACTAAGCCCGAGCTGGTGAGCTTCTCATGCGTGTGCACCTGTGAACTGTAGGCTGGTGAAGACTGCAATGGTAATGTGAACAAGGATGGCCTAAAGGGTAGCACACTATCCTAGGACTTGGGGAGACCAGCTGTGCCCCAGGCTTCCTGCGGGTAAGTCACTTAGAGCCAGGGTTTTAAAGGTATGTAGGCACATAATGATTCAGAGAGGAGCCTAGTGGGATTCCCAAAGTACCCTGGCACCTCGCTTTCATTCCTCCACTTTAGCTCCATCTTCAGGTGCCTAAGTACCTTAATAAATGTCATCCTTGCTCTTTCTGTGCTGCAGGACCTTGTCTATAAAATGGGGATAATAGCATTTCTCTACCTCACAGGGACATTGAGGGATTATGATGGGATTGGATGCAGGGGGCTCGAAGTAGATAGAGACCCTGACCCCACAAGCAGTGGTGTGAAGGTGATGCATTTGGTTCCTATTGCGCATGGGCAACTGGTGCCTCCTGAGTCTGGGGGGCCACCAGATCGCCGACCGGGGGGAGAGGGAGTCCCCCCAGCGGCTGATTGCTGAGCCAGCAGCAAAACCAGAAGCGCACTTCCATGGGGTGCACGGCCGATCTCATGCTCTTGCGTCTGGTGTCCCTGGCAAGAATTCCCAGGGCCAGAGGTAGGGATGGTGGCTGCTGATGTTTGTATGACAGTAGTGACCGGGGGCCCCACTGTCCTCAGCCTTGTATGGACTCATGGCAAGATAAAGTGTCCTCTGTTTTAATTTGCACACAATATGGGTTAAGAAAATGTTCGGGGGGGGGAGGCAGATTTTCAGCTGTGCCTCTCTGGAAGTTGATAGAGTTGCCGTGGCTTGTGCCAGCCGAGGTTTTACCCGATTCTCCTAGAAACTGCATTTCAAAGCTCAAGGCCAGATGTGGCCTTGCAGTGAAGACTCGGCTGAGAGGCTGAGGGCAGCAATGGAGCAGGAGTCAGAGGTGATTAAATAAAGTGGAGCCGGCAGAGTGTCTGAGGGCTGGTGGGGTAGGCTCTGTTAAAACCTCCCAGCTGGCAGGGTGCATGCTCTGTACAAACACCAGGCCACATCCTCAGCTAGGTGTAGATTTAGCTGCACCCACCTCCCCTAGCTGGGAATCAGGCACGGTGTGTGCGTGTGTGCGCGCATGCACGTGGGAGCGCACATATGCATTTTTTTGCTCCAGAGGAAATCAAACAACTGAGGGCAGGGGGCATGGGGTGAAGAGGGGTGTGGGTTGAGGAGGTAAACACATTCTGCTTTCTTCCCACTCCCCCCGCCCCCATCTTTATGGGTTAATTTTTTTTCCTCCAGGGGTTTCCAAATGTGAGCTGAAATGCGCAGGCCAGCTGCCTGCCTGTGGCAGCAGGAAAGCAGGCAGACAAAGCAGATGGGCCCAGCAGGGGTGAAGGAGCACTGTCTTCAATGGGCCATAGGCATCACTAAAGAGTAAACAGCTCTCCAAAGGGAACCGTCAGCTCACCCCCACACCCCGTCCTCTCGGAGGTACTCAATCACAGCGCATTAACAAGAGCGCCTGGACTGCTGGGGGAGAGCAAACAATGAGAGGCCGTGCTGGCAGGAGAGTGGGAAAAGCAATGCCCCCTCCAGCTAGTATTTATTGTAATAGGGTGTAAAAGTGGCTTGTGGCTAAGTGTGTTGTCAGCGAGCGGCATCCTTTGTCACTGCTCATCTCCTTTTGGGAAAATTGTCCTTTCTCTTCCACTGTGAAAGAAAATTAATACTGCGTGTGGCTGTGTGTGCATGTGTGTGGCAGGGGGAGGGGGGTGCATGCGTGCGCACAGGGAAACACAGGCGAGTGGGTGGGAATGTGTTTGGTTGCGGAGCCGCAAGATGGAAACAAAGGACGTTCAAAGTTAAAGGTGATGCGACATCCTGAACCTGTCGCCCGGCCCACTGCATCCCTGCTTTGGGGTCTCGCAGCCCGTGGCAGAAAGGCAGATTGCTGACAGATGTGCAGTTGTAGTGGAGGAAGGAACAGAGCCCCTCTGTCACACTCATGAATGCACATGCATGTGTGTCGCGCACATGCGCGCACACGCACACACACACGCACATGCATGACTATATGTGGGCGAAATCCTTTGGGTCACATTTTGTAACCCAGTCCTTTCACTTGAAAACACAGACAATTCCCCCAAAGCCACAGAGACTCCATTTCAGTGGGGTGGCTCCTGCTATACGCCACGGGAGAGAGACATGAATCCGCCTCGCTGAAGCTCTTATTCTTTCATCTAGGTATCGCCTTGCAGCAGCCCTGGTTTATAAAGCTTTAGGGAGTGGGGAGCATGGCCAGAGATTTCCCCCTTCACCCTCCCTCTCCCCATCTAATCATCTGAGTTTCCCACCTTTGGCCTTTGCTGCAAAATTGATTGGCTTCATCAGGCCGTGTCTGCCACATGAACCGTGCAAAATCTTTTCTTCTCCCTGAGCTTTGGGCTTGCTTGGGAACCCTGCAGCCTAGACGGTGTGAGTGGGTGGCCTCCAGCAATGGAGTTTGCCACCTTTCAGAGCCACTTTGCTTTCATGCTTTGACGTCAGGACCCTTTGACATTGTGGGAATGAATTTTTTGTGGCTTTCGTTTCCTTGGTGCTCGTCAGCAATGACAGCATTGCTAGTGACATGCCGTTGGCACGCTTTAACGTCCCAGGCTGCTTTTGAAACAGATCCATTTAGGTAGAGCTGAATTTCATGTCATGTTTCTACCCAGTGTTCTCAGCCACCCCCGCGTGGGGTGCTCTGAGCAATACAGCGTGCCTACCTGATGTATTGAACATACAGCGAAGCTCCTTAACCAACGGCTGGCGTAAGAGCCAGCAACATAGAGGGTTATAGATACTGTACCTCAGCTTTTTTGGCCTTGTTAGTGATGTGTAAGGAAACACTGAAAGGGTTGGGTGCTCAGTGCATCTGGGATACTCGAGCAAGAATATAGGGTTGATGCACAGACGAGTCGTTTCAGAACTGTAGCACGTTTAGACCTGTGCCCCTTTCTCTTCAACTTTCTGCGTCAGGGATGAAGGGTTAATTCCCTCGTGTTCCTCCTACAAACAGTCTCCTGTCCGGCTGGAACAGGAGGAAACCACTTGAGGAGCTGCCAGATGGTACCTAATAGTGCTGGGTCAACGCTATCAACCTGGGCTCCAGTGACCCTGAAATGCAAAGGCTCTGTATCCCCTTACCAATTCCTTGAACTCTGGCAGATCATTTAAATGGCACATGGCTATGCCGAGTCAGTTTTCACAGATGAACCTTTTTTTTCCTTCTGCTCAGAAGAGAAGTTCTGGAGAAGCCTTCTACCAGGAGCGGTGCGGGCCCAAAACCTGAGCTGGCGCTCCACAAGGTTATGTAAGATGAGGCTGTCTGGAACAGCAGAGACCTGGACCCTCCTACTTCTTTCTTCCTAGGTTCTCAAATGCTTACGTGCCCTTAGATGATTTGGAGAATCTCTTTGGGCGAGTGATGAATTCTAGTTTGACTTTAATAAGCTGTTTGTGCCTATTGTCTCGTAACCATGGGCTGTATTTTACTGCACTAGGAACCTCCACAGAGCCTCTGGGCTTGAGCTAGTCTGTGTCCTAGGAAAGTAAAACTACGTGAAGGCCTACAGAGTAGGAGCTTGGGAAAAGGTGTGCGTGAGGACCTGAGTGCCTAGGGAGAAAGTTAGCTATGCTTCTGGGGGCCTGCAAGCTCGCATTCCCAGGCAGGGGTGGCAGGCAGAGACCCGTACCCAGGCAATGTACTAGAGGGAGGGGGACTTCTCCCAGGGTTGTGATGCACACAATCCAAGGACCCCAGCGTTGGTGAGACTCCTTCCAGACATCCAGTGATGGTGGCCCTAGGCCTGAGCAGTGTCCTCCAGGCTTTCTAGGTGGCGTTACCAACAAATACTGTCTTCAAGTGGACCTCAAAGGAGTTCTCAAACCACTCGAAGACGTTAGCACCTCAGCAATGACGTTCTCCAGGCAGGAATATAAAACTCTGCCTTGCTTGGCAGTACATTGATTCGGTGTTTAACCTCCAAAGGTCAAATGCCCTGAATGAAAATTTCACCCCCCTCCCTGCCTTTTAGCCTGAACGCCATGTAAAGGAGCTCAGGTCCAATCGAATCCTTCACGTTTTATTCCTGTCACTCACTTCCTCTTGGGTCTCTCCCTTTTTTTTCTGACCTTTTACCCCTGCCCGCAGCTGGTGCTGCTAACTTGTGGCCAGTAGAGGCTGAACATGCTGCTGCTTCTGTATAAGGCGGCTGCTGCTCCTTCCCATTTCCCCGTGGCTCCCTCCCGAGCTTGAACCTTGGGCTTTCATTGTTCGTTAAATCTAATTGCTGATGCTGGTGACAGCCCCAGAGCACTCACCCTGCTGCAGGGCACTTGCAACGATATACCCTAGGTGTAGGTATAGGCATTGTTCTCCATGCAGAGCCCTGACACGAGGCTTGTCCAGGGCCGGTCAGGGCTGGACAGGTTTCTTGGACCTGTGATAAATATTCAGCAGCCTCCCTTCTCGCACGGACACAGCAACACTTCTCTCTGGGAGCCGGCAGTCACTGGCAACAAATACTGAGGGCTCCGAGTGTGCCCTGACGCTTTCAGCTCATTGAACTGCCTCCTTCACGTGCCGCTGCTCCATCTCGGCCTGCCTGCTGGAATTTCACCCTTGCACCACGGGCTTTGTCTGGCCGCCTGCCGAAGAAGTTCTCCTGGGCTGGGGGGTGCACGTCTTTTTTTTCTTGACTTCTGTTGCCACAGATCAAATTTTTCAGGCCAGTTCTTCTTTCACTTATGCCAGCGTTTCTCCATTCTGACGTCCTGGGTCTTCTGTCACTGGTGCTGGCATAAATCAGAGGCGACTCCAGGGAAAGCAGTGGCGAGTCTGCAACGAGAGGTGGGACAGACTCTCAGTCTCCAGCAGCTTCTGTCAATGGCAGTGAAAGGACGCCTGTAGAAACCAGGCTTCTGGGGGCAAATTCAGCACAGCCCAGGGACTGTGAAGTAACTTGTACCTTCTTGATTTGAGGGCAGAGCTGACTGAGCTTCCAGTGCAGACTAGGATAGCCCCAAGAGCCATCCTGTTTTGCCACAGTTCCCCCTTGGGTTTGTTGTATCAGGGAATCACTGAGATGCAGGCCAGCTTCATCCTCAACACACCTGACCGAACTTTCACTGGGAGCTGCTACTGGGAGTTACAGGGCTGGTAGAGCAGGTGCCAGGCTAGATTTAAGGCCCTCTCTGGTGGCTTTATTCACTGGCCGTTGCAGGGAGGGCATGTGCTTAGCACCCTTGGGCATTGGTCTGCTTTTGGAAACGTGGCCGTTGTGCCATTACAAGAGGGATGTAAATATGCTGAGCTATGTTGCAGGAGGTGTGTAAGAGGCAGGCAGCCCTGCTGAGTAGCTGCAGCTGTGGGGGGGGAGGGCTGCTGGTAAGGGAGCAGCTCACTGGGAGCCCAGAAACCCGAGAGGGAAGACGAGCGGGGCAGCAAACTCTCTGGGCAAGAGTAGAGGGGAGCCGGAGTCAAGCAGTGGACTGACCTGCTGGCTGTGCAGAGGGGCCAGACCGCTGCGCTTGAAGACCCTGTTTAACCTGTGGGTGGGCTGAGGAAGGGTGTGGACAGATGTAACACTTAGACCGTTCTAAATACACCTGAAACCCCAAGGGTCTGGATGTACGGTCCATTAAGACCTGCTTAATCTTCCTGGAAAGTTTCTAAAGCCCACTGGGAAAATCAAGTACTGCTTTGAGCTGCCTCTCCGTGAGCTGGCCCTGCGTTACGTGGGGACACGGAGCATACTGTATGTAGCGTCTGCTCGGTCCTCCAGGCATCCCAGGCTACGCTGCTCCTTGCCTCTCCCCAGATGCATGTAGGGCAAGGGGCTCTCTGGAAAACAGTAGGACTCTATTGAGCAAAGCAGAATCCTCTCTGTGTCCCTGTCCGAGCAGCAGCTCTGAACCACCCCATCCCCTGGATTAGTTGGGGACAGTGGGCATGAGGGGGGGCAGGAATGGGAAGGGACAGGAGAGATTCTTACCTGCTTTTGGGACTGCTGCCCTCACATGTGGTCTGAAAGGGGGGGGGTGCAACCATGCTACTGCATTCCCTCTGGATCTGCCTTGCCAGCTGCAGGAGGGTTGTGTGGTCTCCTACAGGGGCTGGAAAGCCATGGAGGTCTTGGGGAGAGGCTCCCAGAACACAGAGGAGGGCCACACAGCCCCTGACACATGGCAACCCCTCCACCCGGCTCTGGAAGGCACGATGGCCTGGGTACTCTACCAATCCATGGTGGCATTTTGGCAGTAGTGCAGCCCCTAAAAGGTGAGGGGTCTACTTCGAACCCTTAGCAGTGCACGTGTGGACCTCATGTCTAGGAACAGTTGTGAGCTGGTTTCCAGTCGGTGACCTTGGAGCGGGTCACGTGTTGTGGACTGGCTCAGGAGCACTTTAGGGAGCAGATGCCTGCCTGGAGGGCAGGGTATTCTGAGGCTTGCTCAATCAGCAGCTAGAAAGGGCACTGAGGTCTTTGGACTTGCGTGTTGAATCCAGCATATGATTGCTATTCCCAGGAGTTGTTTGCCATCAAATTGCAGGGATTTGAGATTCAGGTGAGTAGCTGGATGGAAAATATTCCTTGCTCTGATGCTCTGACCTCTGGGCTACTGTTTTACTTTTTCAAGGCGTTGCTCTCCCCCTTGGGAGAGGTGCATTCCCATGTTTTATGCTCTGAGGATGTAGTGCCTTTTATGTCTATCTTTGATACAGACGTTGTCAGGGACCATTGCTCAGACTGAGGGGCATCTGCTGTGCTCTATTCAGAAGCCATTCTCCCCTCTAATTTGCAGCTTTCTTTTTCAATGCAGCTAGCAAAATATTTGAACAGAGAAAAGGAGCCATGAAAGAGCCTCCAGCATTTAGAGGATAAAACAAAGATTAGCCCCCTCCCCCACAAACAAGGGTGGTTGTTGGCTAAGGCACAAGGCTGGGAATCTCTAGATAGACTGGAGTTTCTAGTATTTGCTCCGCAGCTGACTTCTCATGTAACTTCAGGCCAGTCACTTGATCTCACTCTGTTACTACACTTGTGGGATGTAGAGTGCCGCCTTGAAAAATATCATGAAAGGGCAACATTTTAAGAAGAGCTCCTGTGCAATGGATGTTATTATTGTTATTTGCATTGTGGTAGCATGTACAGCCTAGTGGGGGACCAGGACCCAGAGAGCTGAACTCAGGTCTCCCACATCATGGGGGAGTGCTCTAGCCCCTAAGCTAGTATAAGAAAGGCTTGACCACCCCTGTTCTGAAAAACAAATACCCCCTGGTCCTGCATTGGAAGGAAAGGAGTAGGTGCCAGTCTTCAGAAGAGGATTTTGGCCTGTGAGTCCTTAGTAGATTTAAGACACTCTCATACTACCAAAGAAGTTGGGCTGGAAGGGACCTCCAGAGGTCATCTAGTCCAACCCCCTGCCTGAGGCAGCATCATCTCTATCCAAACTGTCTTATACAAATCCATAATCTAACTTGTTGTAAAACTGCCGTCAACTGTGGCTGAGCGTGCTGCCTTTTGGGAACATCTTTCTGAAGTGCCTGACTGTGGTCCACGTACAGAGGGTCCGGTTGTCTAATTCAGGGCTGGAGATGACATTGTGGGCCAGGTGCTTCGAAGTTGGGTGTTAATAGTACTGAGCGTAGTGGTGGCTCTGTCCCTTTGGGGATCTTGGCCTTCACTTTTCTGTGTCTCAAATTCTCATGTGTGAAATGGGAATAACAACACTCCCTTTCATTCGCTTCTTTGCTTATTTAGACTGTAAAGAAGTGATGGCCAACCTTGTTGACAAGGTTGACCCTTCCTTGGCCTCACAACCACAGTAAAGTTTGATATGGTAAGCAAGGATTGGGTGGCAGCTTCAGGGTCAGGGAAGGATTAACTTGGCCCTTGGCAGTGACAGCTGGCATCTCTCACGCGGCTCCTTGTGGCCGATGGCTCCTACTTCCATTTCAGTACTTCCCTTTATTGAGTAGCTGAGGCTCTTGTGCCACCCAGCCACTGCCCATGCCACTTGTGGCACGTGTTGTGGATTGGCCACCCCCTATGTAAACTATTTGTAGCAGGGGCTGTGTCCTGCTATGTGTTTCTTTGTTGCCTGACCTGACCTTCCTGGGATATTGTGCTACCAGAAAGAATACAAAAGAATGAGAGAATACATAAAATACACTGATGGGTGAGAAGTATTGGCAACCTTGGATCTGTGGGGCCAGAGTCTGGGTTCTCTGCTGATTTTTTTGCATCAGCAAAGCAGGCAACTAGTGAGCGTTGTCCGAAGTCAGAACCGTGCCTGGTGATGTGAAAAAGGGTCACATGGCTAAACATGAAAATTTAAGAACCTGCTCTGTTGGTGGTGGGACCTCAAGAGGTTCAAAGATTTGCTGTGGTTTAGCCAAGGCCCCCGCAGTTTGGATGCTTCTCTCCCATTTCTTGGGCATAATTTCGCATGAGGGAGCTGTAGCTGGAAGTGAATATTTTGACATAAATAAGCCAATGTTCCTGTGTGGGAATGGGGGAGGAAGAGGGAGGCTGAATTAACGATTAGCTTTTAATTTTGCCTTTCACAGCGAAATTGGAATCAATGAAAATGCCAGAATGATTGAAGTAGAGATGTGAGCCTAAAAGAGAGTGACCACTTTTTTTAAATTCCTAATAGAGGAGCAAGATGCCTTCCTTCACACATACCATCCGAGAGAAGAAGCAGGGGGGAAAGAAAGAGCTGAAGCTTCAACTCTGTGGGTTATGGGTTGAAAGCGATAGCTCTTACAGCTAGCTGGTTAACAAGCCAGAGTCAGGCTAGAAAATACCATTTAGATGAGACAGAGTTCACTCTGGGCGAGGCTCCTTTGAGGCCAAGGCCACACTTTAGTTTCACAGGAAGGAGCCTTCAAAATAGGTGCCTTGGTCTTGGGCTGGGGTTTCTGCTCTTCATGGAGTCATGTCTACTTACCCCACTTGTGAATATAACTCATCAAATGGCTGCGATGAGGAAGTGAGATGTTAGAGCAGAAGGACAGGGATGACTTGTACTTCAAGAGGTGCTGGCTGGAAAAGGATGGCTCCTGCTGGTAAAACTGAAAAGACAAGAATAGAAGGAAAATGAGGGAATTACATGCCAGCCTATGTGCGGTGCCCAGATAGGAGCCTGGGGGGGGGTGGTATTGGACATTCACCTTCCATTATGCCCCTGTAACAGTAAGAAGAGCCTGTGCTGCATTGCTGCGGCCCTCTCCTAGCCTCCTATGCCTCCGTTACTCACCTGCCACGACACTGATGTTATTGGATATTGGGAGGTGCAAGGAAATTCAAGGTCCAGGTGTAGCTCTGCATGTGGCCTGGCCTTTTCCACCAGGCTTGTCACCTTATTTGGGTCCTCCTGCCCCTGTTCACCCATGCTAACGTGAGGTCGGCCCTGCAGATTTTCTGAAGGCCTGTTGGGGTCCCAGCTGTTAAAGCCCTTTTCTCTCTGGCCACTCCTGCCTAGGCCCACAACTAAGGGTCTCAGCTTGTGGGCTTTAAGCCTGGCCTCAACATCTATCTTGCACCTTTTTAGAGTTTCGTCTCCGTGAGCTTGGGTCTGCCACTTGCTTTGGGGTTCTCTATGAGCCCCTATGTCAGAACTCCAGCCCCCTATCTGCAGCCTCCTCCTTCCCTGCAGCCACAACCCAGTCCTCCCATGCACCAGTCCAAATTAAATCAAACAATAAAACAAAAGGTACAAGGTGCCTGCGCTGCAAAAGAAGAGGTCATCTCCTTTGTCAAAGCAGCCTGCAGGCTGGGTTTTCAATCCCCAAACCCAGGCTACTTCCAAACCCAGCGTGGTGCCCCACACCCCACAAGGGCCAGGTGCAGCTGGCCGCTCATTAATCCACTGCTCCCATCAGTACCTGCCTTGGCCCACCTGCGCTGCTACCTTTAAATGTCTGCACTCTCTGGCCTCACCAGTTATAGGATTGGGGGTTTCCTGTTACGGCCCTGGGACTGTCATATTCTGGAAAGCAACATGAAACTTGGGACCACCAACGAGCCTGTCTTCCTCTCTGGGTGCTGGAGAAATAACTAGAGTTCAGCTGTAATTAAGCCTCCCAAGTATTTTCTTGTAGTTCAGGAAATGAACTTTCATTTCTGTGGTATTGTACTTGCAGTGGTGCTCAATTATCAATAATAGGAATTTTTTTAAAAAACAGCAGTGGACACTGAGGATTTTCCAACCTAGAAACATACACGTAAATCCATATGTAGGCATTGCAATGAATGGCTTGATCTGCAGAGGTGCTGGTGTCTCAAAGCTCCCATTGGCACCAACAGAAATTGTGGGCTCGCAGCAGCTTGTGAACTTCAGTCATTTGTATACGTGCAGAAATCAGAGAATCATGGAAAAATAAGGCTGGAAGGGCATTTAATCTCACATCCTGCTCAAGGCAGGATCATTCCTGTCTGAACCAGCCTAGACAAGTGTTTGTCTAACCTGCTTTTAAAAACTTCTGTTGCCAGCTATTCCACCACCTCTCCAGGTAATCTGTTCCAGTGCTTAACCACCCTCACAGTGAGAAATTCCTCCTAACATCCAATCTAAATTCCCCATGTTGCAATTTCATACCGTTACTTCTTGCCCGGTCTCTTGTGGACACAGAATAGTTCATCACCAGTCCTTTTTGCGCTGACTCGTTTTTTGTATTCAAAGACTTATCAAATCTCCTTCAGTCTTTTCTTTTCCATCTAAATTGTCATGGTTCTTTCGACCTATCCTTGTATGTTGTGTTTTCTAAACATGAATCGGTTGCCTGACATTGGGTTACCCAAGATTGAAATGTTGACATTAATTTGTGAACTCCCTGCAGCAAAGCCCACGTCTTCATACTAACTCGGAGGAGCCAGGCAGCGAATACGCTGTAACCGCCAAGCAGAAGACAACTCATCCATAAAGTGCCAAGCACGCTTCCATCTAAATGAACACTGATGATAAAATACAAAGATGAGGATATTTTCCCATGGTTTCCCCCTCCCCATCCTACCAAATAACAGAATAACGTTTTCCCATTCAACAGGCGACCAGAAATGATAACCCAGTTTTGTGTTCCCAGTAGAATTTCTTATCTGCTTTTCTCCATCATCAGATTTTTGTTCCTTTCACATTAAGGTTATGAACCTGTTGTTCTGAACTGGCACTGGTCACTTCATTGGGGTTCCCTGTTGGCACAGGAATACGACAGTGTTAATCCTTTTGCAGGACAGGGCACAAAGCAGTGACTGTTGTATCTGATGTCCCCTTTGCAGGCATGTAGGGCTTGGTAGGGCTCTGGGGGACTGTAACTATCGGTATGCGTCCGACTGCAGAATCCCTCCAGCCTTTTCAGCTCAGCCCAATCATGCTTCATGTTCCAGCGGACGTAGTCAATTCTTTCGCATCCTGGCACAAGTGGATATTTCAACACTTCTATTAGCCGATGCAGTCTCATAGGGGCTGTCATGATGATACAATATCTTTCCTCCTCTTTTCCTGTCACTTCTTTTTCCAGCTCTGGCATTGGTCTCAGGAATTGACCTTGTTGTTTGCTGTTTTAGGCCTAGAAACTCAGAGTGCCGGGGATGTGGGCACACACCTGTTATTATAAAACCTTAACAGGTTTTGCAAACACATCTCCCATGAAATCTTCCAGAAACCTGCCCAAGAATGTCTAAATCAATACACAGTGTCAACAGCCATTGAGGTTTCTCAGTTGCATGATGGTCTCGGCAGACTCCGGTTTTAAAAGAAACAAAATAAGGTTCTGACTCTTGCTGTTAAAAAATTGTGGCAATGTCATATTGAGCTGTAAAAAGGGAAGTACCTGGAGTTATTAGACAAGGCTCCCCTTGGCTTCTCATTAAATCTCCTCTCTATATTGAAATGAATTCTAGTTTGTAATGGAATGCAGAAATACCAGCCTAGACCAATGATCCATTCAGCTTATATCCTGTCTCCAGTCCTGGTCATTATGAGCTACTATAGAGGCAGGTGCAAAAAACAATGCAGTGGCTTATGCAATAATTTACTCTCAGGAAAAATCTCTTTCAGATTCTCATTAGAGGTTGCCTTGGGCTCTAAAACCCAAAGGTTTATATCCCTTTGCAGACTATTGCTTTTGTTTTTTATCCTCGCTTTTATTACTCTGGATATTCTGGATATCTATATACATGCCCAACGTACAAATCTTTAGCTTCAGCAATACACTGTGGCAGTGAGTGCTACAAGTTAATTGTACAGCATGTGAAAACTCTGGGTGTCGGAGAGTTTATGTGAAGTGAGTTTGGTTGCCTTGGTTTCCCACAGATGATTGAGCCATGTCCCGTCTCAATCAGTCTATATATATACAGACACAATAGGAACCCTCATCTCAGCGCACGTTAAACTCGGAGTTTTGTTTCGGTTTGAAGATGCTGGGTTGACATTATTAGTTGGGTTGTCTTACTGCTGTGTGGATACCTCTTGGTTTGGTCCAGAAGGAGCAGGAAATATGCTTTTCTTTTTGCAAGGGTCTAAGGGAAATGGTCAAATTCATTATTATGTTTGCTAGGCGCTCTGCCACATCTCCCTTGTCTGGTGTTGTTTTATTTCTTATCGCATGTTGACAGTGGCTGTTTGCTGCATTTTCCAGCTGCTGAGGCTGCTTGGTGCAATCTGTGTGCAGCTTCCCAAAGCCAACGGCAGTAGGTCTTTGCACTGCCCTGCAATGGCATGAGTTCAGTTCTTAGCACGGCGGCTGGCATGGATTGTGAGTGCTCTGGTAGCAATGTGCCTGTTTCAAAGAGGATGCAATCAGTTTGACATCTGCTGTGGTTCTGTTCACTTTACTCCTTGGGAAGAAAATTTGTTTCATTCTAGTGACGTCCCCTGGCTGATCACAGGAACCTCAGGAAGAGAACAGGATAAACACCAAGATACAGAGATCACAGAATATCATTGATTGGCTTTGACAGAGAGAACCTCGTCCAGGAAGGATGGTAATTAGAGTGACGGGAGATCATGTTTTTTTAGGGTTCCAAAAGATAAGGGGAGAAATCTTTCCAAAAGAATTCCACCTGCTGGGTTTGTCCTTTTCCAAATCTGCCGTAAAGCAAGTCATTGCTTCTCTTGGTCATTTTAGATTAGTGGCATTGGCACATGGCCTGCTTATCTAAGCATGAGGACACTTGACAGGATTACTACAGAGTCATTTACCCTGGATTTTAGTCTGCATTAGATTTACTTGGAATAAAGGGCGGACACACAACTAGCTCTCTTCCTGCATTGTGTGCTGTCACGGAGTCTGGCCTTGCATTGAGAGCTGGTTTGCACTGAACAACAAGCTACCCTAGGATGAAGCTGAATAGGGAAGCAGATACATGACATGTTCTACATAGTAAATACATAGTAGAGTTACCACCCATTTTTCAAGGGGTAACTTTATCTTGGGTTTGACTAATTTACAACAAAGTAAGGCTGTACATCAGGTGTCTGCTTCACTTTTACTATGTGGTAAAGTCCATTTACTACATAATGTGTTATGTGTTCACATTCCAAGCACTTTATATAGCTCTTGTCCCCAAAGTATCTGTGCACCTCATTCATTAATGGAGCCTTTTTTCAGAGCACCTTTAGGGGAAGAAAATATGAATCCGTTTCACAGATGGGGAACTGAAGCAGAGTGTAGAGTAAAGACAAGACTCAAATTGGTTCTGTAGATGTTTAAATGGGACTTGAGAAGATTTTAGGCTCCTAATTTCCAAAGATCAATTTGAAACAGCCTTGAATGCATTAAAGCTTTCCATTGTGGACTGCAATGTTCCTGAAGGCATCAACATTAGCACTTCTGAGCATGCTCAGAAGAGTCAGGAGATGCAGGCACAGGCACTACAGTGCCCAGGTCCTGCCTAAGCACCGTTGTGGTTCAAATTATGGATGGGAGGCACCTGAACTCTGCCTAAACATCCAGAGGGACCACTCTCTTGGTATGCAGGAGAAAACCATGACACCTTTTGAGACTTTTCAGCCTGGAGAAGAGAAGGCTCAGGGGGGACTTGGTGGCAGCCTACAACTTCATAAGAGGGTACATCAGGACCTGGGAGAACATCTGTTCACCACAGCTCCCCAAGGGATAACAAGGTCTAACGGCTATGAACTCTTGGGAGGCCGATTTAGACTGGATATAAGAAAAAAGTTCTTTATAGTGCATGTGTCCAGGGTGTGGAACAAACTCTCCCCAGAGGTGGTACAAGCACTTACTCTGGACTCCTTCAAAAAACAGCTGGATTTATTTCTTGCTGGGGTCACTTGATACCAGCGGACTTCCCACCTACGGTGATGAGGTCCATTCCAGCCCCTAATGTCTATGAAATCTATGAAACCTAACTCCATTCACAGACCTGAATTCTACTCAAATGCACAAACCATGCTGGGAGCCAGGAAGAGGGAACTTTCCTCTATAGTCTAGGGGTTATGGCAGTTCCCTGAGAGAGGGGTGTCCGGTCCGTGATGCCAGAACTGTTCATGAATTTTCCCTGAGACAGTTGTTGGTTAAGTTACAGACATAATGCTGGTGGCAGGGGTTGGACCCCAAGTCTCTCCCCTCCCAGGGGAGGGCTGCAATGACTATGGCTCAGAGGCAGGTTTCCTCAGTCTTGTTCTTCTCTTGCACTCTTGGCGATTCAGTGGCCCTGCTTCAATGCTGGGAGGTGCCTCATTCAGACTATTGCATAACCTGGCTTTAAGGGCACTTTTCTTCTTAGAAGTGGGATTCAGGGGTTCAAATCCCCTTGGGATGAGGAGAAGCTAGAATCTAGGATTCCCACTTAGTTTGCAAGTACTTTAACCGTGGGGTCCGGTGATAATCTTTTGAGGTGCTTCCCAGCATTAGCATTATTAGGTGTGCAAAATGCCTGTTGTCAGGACCCCTGGAGCTTGAACCCAGAGCTTCTAGGCTTACGAGTGTAGGCCTGGGTTGAAGAGCCACTGAGCAGTTGGCTAGGTGCTGGGTCCAGCTTAGCTTGGGCCCTCCTGTGAAGTCCCAGGGGGACCATGTGAACCAGGGGAACTGATGGAGGCTATAAAAATCCTCTCAAGAGTCTTGGGGTCTTGTTCTGACAAGAGTATTTTAGCCCCCTGCCTTGCTCTTGTCTGGTTATGGCCTTGGACTCT